>NW_027102215.1:0-12500 GCF_035609145.1 Eleutherodactylus coqui | reverse complement strand
CTCGACCGCCGGGCTCCCTCAGCCTGGGAGGCACTCTCGGGGCAGGGGGCCACCGCAGCCCCCCCAAAGGTGGCTTCGTACACCTCTTAAACGTGGCGCCCGGCCGCTCGGTGAGAGCGGGGTCTACGCGGGCAGACAGCCTGTCGGCCCCGCGGCCTGGACAGGCGGAGCGGGGGCTCTTGCGCTCGGGGGGGCTCTGCACGGCCCGGAGAGCGGGGTGCGGGGCGCCGTCGCCTCGCTGGAACCTGGGGCGTCGTGACGTTCGCGCGCGCCTAGCCGCCGCCAGAACAGGCCGGGAAGGTTGAGCTGCATACGGATCTAAGCCGTTGCCCAAACTAACTCTGGCCCGTGTGACCGACACAGCCGCGCACGCGCTTTCCTACGACACTCGACCGCCAGGCTCCCCTCGGAATGGGAGGCACTCTCGGGGCGGGGGGCACCGCAGCCCCCCAAGGTGGCTTTACGTACACCTCTTGAACGTGGCGCCCGGCCGCTCGGAGAGCGGGGTCTACCCGGGCAGACAGCCCGTCGGCCCCGCGGCCTGGACAGGCGGAGTGGGGGCAAGCCAAGGCTACCGGCGGGCGGGATCGACCGGGTAGCCGCCGTGGGGGAACACAAGTTGGACGCCTCGCACCGTCGCGGACCACCGTCCTCCGTCTCTCTCCCTCTCTCGGAAGGGGGGCCGCCCGAGGCGCACGGGCCTCGGGCGGCCAGGGGTGGAAGGGCTCCACCCCAAGGTGGCTTCGTACACCTCTTGAACGTGGCGCCCGGCCGCTCGGTGAGAGCGGGGTCTACCCGGGCAGACAGCCTGCTGGCCCCGCGGCCTGGACAGGCGGAGCGGGGACTCTTGCGCTCGGGGGCTCTGCTCGGCCCGGAGAGTGGGGTGCGGGGCGCCGTCGCCTCGCTGGAACCAGGGGTGTCGTGCCATTCGCGCGCGCGCGCCTAGCCGCCGCCAGAACAGGCCGGAAAGGATGAGCTTCATACGGATCTAAGCCGTTGCCCAAACTACCTCTGGCCCCTGTGACCGACACAGCCGTGGCACGCGCTTTCCTACGACACTCGACCGCCGGGCTCCCTCGGCCTGGGAGGCACTCTCAGGGGTGGGGGGCACCGCAGCCCCCCCAAGGTGGCTTCGTACACCTCTTGAACGTGGCGCCCGGCCGCTCGGAGAGCGGGGTCTACCCGGGCGGACAGCCTGTTGGCCCCGCGGCCTGGACAGGCGGAGTGGGGACAAGCCAAGGTTACCGGCGGGCGGGATCGACCGGGTAGCCGCCGTGGGGAACACAAGTTGGACGCCTCGCGCCGTCGCGGACCACCGTCCTCCGTCTCTCTCCCTCTCTCGGAAGGGAGGCCGCCCGAGGCGCACGGGCCTCGGACGGCCAGGGGTGGAAGGGCTCCACCCCGAGGTGGCTTCGTACACCTCTTGAACGTGGCCGCCCGGCCGCTCGGTGAGAGCGGGGTCTACCCGGGCAGACAGCCCGTCGGCCCCGCGGCCTGGACAGGCGGAACGGGGGCAAGCCAAGGCTACCGGCGGGCGGGATCGACCGGGTAGCCGCCGTGGGGAACACAACACGGACGCCTCGCGCCGTCGCGGACCACCGTCCTCCGTCTCTCTCTCTCCCTCTCTCGGAAGGGAGGCCGCCCGAGGCGCACGGGCCTCGGACGGCCGGGGGTGGAAGGGATCCACCCCCCGCGGGAAGGGGACGCGCGCCGGCGCCCGGACGCGGGAGCGTTGACCCGGGGGTCTTTACTCCGCCGAGGGGTAGCCCGGAGAAGGAGCGAGACCGGCCGGCGGGGGTGGAACACCCCCTCATGCCTCGCTCCTTCTGGGGATAAAGCGCGTCGTCCGCAGGCCGCCGTCCCCTATCCCCGCCCTGGACCGCCCGCATCGGCCGGAGCCCGAGGGGACAGGCGGGGGTCCTTCGCTTTCGGGAAAACCTTCACCAAACGTGGGGCCCGTGCCCCGCTCTCGGCCGCCCTGAGGCGGGAGAGCCCGGATCGTTCTCTCTCTCGGCGTCGGCCCCACCGACGCCGTCGCACGGTGGCCTGGGAAAGGGCTGCACCCCCTGCGCCACGCTTCTCCCCCGGAGTACTCCCCCCGCAGGGGGCTCCGCGGGGTGTCCCGACGCGCAGAGTCGCTCGCCTTCTTCCGCGGGGGACGGGAGGGACGCCCACGCGCGTCCCTTCCCCATCCTCGAGAGCCGTACGCGCCGAGGGTGAACCCGCTCGCCGGGGCGCCGGGGAGCAGGGCCCTTGTGGTCCTTCCCCGGACATGGGCGCGGCGAGGGTCCCCCGGCCGCGACGGCTCTCCCGTTGACCCACTCTCTCGCCTTGGGTGGTGGTGATGGAGGCGGCTGCCTACGCCTCAGCCCGGCATCTCGGAGGGGGGTCGCCCGGGCAGCCAGCCAGCCAGCCTGTTGGCCCCGCGGCCTGCACAGGCGGAGTGGGGACACTTGCGCTCTATGACTCTGCTCCCAGGGAGGTGGCAGAGGGGCGGCCGCGGTGCTTTGACTTTGAGCGGTCCCCACTCCAGCACTCTGAGAAATAGTCACTTTGTCAAAGACCGCACACCGCTCGTTCCCTTATATGCAAAAAAGGTGTTCGTCCTGACGTTTTGCGAGCCCTTATTTTACCGTCGTCGGCGCTATCAGGGGAAACAGGCCCGCTCCTTCCGCCTTCATGGAACCGTAGCTCGGCCCCGAGGGCCCAGGATTACCCTCATACCGGTTCTCACGACATGCGTCGACACTCGGCTCAGCCCCGGCAGCCGCAGCTCCCGCCGGCCCGGCCAGCCGGGTCCGCACCCCTGGCCGGCGCCTGGAGCGTCTGGACTTTGTCGTTTTCTCTCCAAGACTCGTCTCTGCCAACTGCCGTGGACTTCGGCGGGGGCTGCCGCGGGCTGTGCCCGGCCTCTTGGGGGTCCCGCCTGCCCGCGCAGGCAGCTAGGACAGGGTTATCAGCGCTCTCAGGGGGGGCCTCCGCAGACCCCCCACAGGTGGCTCCGTACACCTCTTGAACGTGGCGCCCGGCCGCTCGGAGAGCGGGGTCTTCCCGGGCAAGCCGCCTGTGGGCCCCACGGCCTGGACAGGCGGAGCGGAGACAAGCCCAGGCTACCGGCAGGATCGACCGGCTGGCAGCCGTGGTGGAACAACGGGGACGCCTCGCGCCGCCGCGGGCCGCCGTCCTCCGTCTCTCTCCCACTCTCGGAGGCAGGCCGCCCGAGGCCAACGGGCCTCGGACGGCGTGGGGTGGAAGGGCTCCACCCCAGGGGAAGAAAACACGCCCGCGCTCGTTTGCACAGTCTGCCCCGGCCCGGCATCTCGGAGGGGGGGGGTCGCCCGGGCAGCCAGCCAGCCAGCCTGTTGGCCCCGTGGCCTGCACAGGCGGAGTGGGGACCCTCGCGCTCGATGACTCTGCTCCCAGGGAGGTGGCAGAGGGGCGGACGCGGTGCTTTGACTTTGAGCGGTCCCCACTCCCTTCTCAGCACATTGAGAAATAGTCACTTTGTCAAAGACCGCACACCGCTCGTTCCCTTATATGCAAAAAAGGTGTTCGTCCTGACGTTTTGCGAGGCCTTATTTTACCGCCGTCGGCGCTATCAGGGGAAGCGGGCCCGCTCCTTCCGCCTTCCTGGAACCGTGCCTCGGCCCCGAGGGCCCAGGATTACCCTCATACCGGTTCTCACGACATGCATCGACACTCGGCTCAGCCCCGGCAGCCGCAGCTCCCGCCGGCCCGACCAGCCGGGTCCGTCCCCCTGGCCGGCGCCCGGAGCGTCTGGACTTTGTCGTTTTTTCATCCAACACTCTCCTCTGGCAAATGCCATGGACTTCAGCGGGGGCTGCCGCGGGCTGTTCCCCGCCTCCTGGGTGTCCTGCCCTGCAACACCGGAGGCTCAGGCAGGGTCTTGAGCTACTGCTGGTAGGTGCACCTCGGGGGCCCTCCGCAGCCGCCCCGGGCCACCCCTGCAGCCAGCACACCGCTGCCAACAGCCCGCTCCCCATCACCAGCCAGCCCCTCTGCATACATCTGCTGGGGGTGCATTTTTGACTTCCCCCGCTTTGGCCTATGGGGAAAAGCCAGGGGGGAAACCTCCAGAGTCAGGCCGACCTCCTGGAACTCTAGCCCGGCCTGGAGCTACCGGTTTGTCCCCTTCCCGGTTCTCAGGACGTGCATCGCCACTCGGCTCAGCCCCAGCCGCCGCAGCTCCCGCCGGCCCGGCCAGCCGGGTCCGTCCCCCTGGCCGGCGCCTGGAGGCGTTTGGACTTTGTCATTTTTTTTCAAAGACTCATCTCTGCCAACTGCCCCGGGCTTCAGCAGTGGCTGCCGCGGGCTGTGCACGGCCTCCTGGTGGGGTCCCGCCTGCCCGCGCAGGCATCTAGGACAGGGTTCTCAGCAAGGGCTTGGAGGCGCTCTCAGGGGGGCCTCCGCAGGCCCCCAAGGTGGCTTCGTACACCTCTCGAACGTGGCGCCCGGCCGCTCGGAGAGCGGGGTCTGCCCGGGCAGCCAGCCAGCCTGTCGGCCCCGCGGCCTGCACAGGCGGAGTGGGGACACTCGCGCTCGATGACTCTGCTCCCAGGGAGGTGGCAGAGGGGCGGCCGCGGCGCTTTGACTTTGAGCGGTCCCCACTCCCTTCTCAGCACTCTGAGAAATAGTCACTTTGTCAAAGACGGCACACCGCTCGTTCCCTTATATGCAAAAAAGGTGTTCGTCCTGACGTTTTGCGAGGCCTTAATTTACCGCCGTCGGCGCTATCAGGGCAAACAGGCCCGCTCCTTCCGCCTTCCTGGAACCGTGCCTCGGCCCGGAGGGCCCAGGATTACCCTCATACCGGTTCTCACGACATGCATCGATACTCGGCTCAGCCCCGGCAGCCGCAGCTCCCGCCGGCCCGGCCAGCCGGGTCCGCCCCCCTGGCCGGCACGCCTGGAGCGTTTGGACTTTGTCATTTTTCTCAAAGACTCATCTCTGCCAACTGCCGTGGGATTCAGCAGGGGCTGCCACGGGCTGTTCCCCGCCTCCTGGGTTTCCTGCCCTGCAACACCAGAGGGTCAGGGGGGGTCTTGAGCAACTACTGGTAGGTGCAGCACCTCGGGGGCCCTCTGCAGCCAGCACACGGCTGCCAACAGCCCGCTCCCCATCACCCGCCAGCCCCTCTGCATACATCTGCCGGGGGTGCTTTTTTGACTTCCCCCATGTTGGCCTATGGGGAAAAGCCAGGGGGAAAACCTCCAGAGTCAGGCCGACCTCCTGGAACCCTAGCCCGGCCTGGAGCTACTGGTTTGCCCCCTTCCCGGTTCTCAGGACATGCCTTGACACTCGGCTCAGCCCCGGCAGCCGCAGCCCCCGCCGGCCCGGCCAGCCGGGTCCGCCACCCTGCCCGGCGCCTGGAGCGTTTGGACTTTGTCGTTTTTTCTCAAAGACTCATCTCTGCCAACTGCCAAGGACTACAGCAGGGGCTGCCACCTGCTGTTCCCCGCCAATGGGTGTCCTGCCCTGCAACACCGGAGGCTCGGGCAGGGTCTTGAGCAACTGCTGGTAGGTGCTCTCAGGGGGCCCCGCCACACCCCCCAGGCCCACCTCCAGGGCCTCCCTCCCGGCCCCTGGAGCTGCCAGCACCCCCTCGCCCTCAACACTCTCTCCCCGTTGGGACTTTGAAACTTTTCTGACCGTGCAAGCTTCGTCAAACGGCAAGGGGGCAAGCGGCGGGCTCTGCCCGGCCTCCTGGGGTCCTGCCCGGGGACATCGGAGGCTCAGCCTGGGTTTTCAGCCACCACGGGCAGGTGCACTCAGGGGGCCCTCCGCAGCCGCCCATGCACACCTCTGCAGCCAGCACACCGCTGCCAACAGCCCGCTCCCCATCACCAGCCAGCCCCTCTGCATACATCTGCCGGGGGTGCTTTTTTGACTTCCCCCATTTTGGCCAATGGGGAAAAGCCAAGGGGAAAACCTCCAGAGTCAGGCCGACCTCCTGGAACTCGAGCTCGGCCTGGAGCCACCGGTTTGTCCCCTTCCCGGTTCTCAGGACCTGCACTGACACTCGGCTCAGCAACGGCAGCTGCAGCCCCCGCCGGCCCGGCCAGCCGGGTCCGCCCCCCCTGGCCGGCGCCTGGAGCGTTTGGACTTTGTCATTTTCATGACTTGTCTCCTCAGACATTGTCCGACTGCAAGGGGGGCGGCCGCGGTCCGTGCCCAGCCTCCAGGGGTTGCCCCCGGCCCCTGGAGCAGCCAGCACCCCCTCGCCGTCACCACTCTCTCCCCATTGGGACTTTGAAACTTTTCTGACCGTGCAAGCTTCGTCAAACGGCAAGGGGGCAGCCGGCGTTCTGTGCCCGGCCTCCTGGGGTCCTGCCCGGGCACATCGGAGGCTCAGCCTGGGTTTTCAGCCACCACGGGCAGGTGCACTCAGGGGGCCCTCCGCAGCCGCCCATGCACACCTCTGCAGCCAGCACACTGCTGCCAACAGACCGCTCCCCATCACCAGCCAGCCCCTCTGCATACATCTGCTGGGGGTGCTTTTTTGACTTCCCCCATTTTGGCCAATGGGAAAATGCCAGGGGGAAAACCTCCAGAGTCAGGCCGACCTCCTGGAACTGCCGCCCGGCCTGGAGCCTCCGGTTTGTCCCCTTCCCGGTTCTCAGGACATGCATCGCCACTCGGCTCAGCCCCAGCCGCCGCAGCTCCCGCCGGCCCGGCCAGCCGGGTCCGTCCCCCTGGCCGGCGCCTGGAGGCGTTTGGACTTTGTCATTTTTTTTCAAAGACTCATCTCTGCCAACTGCCCTGGGCTTCAGCAGTGGCTGCCGCGGGCTGTGCACGGCCTCCTGGTGGGGTCCCGCCTGCCCGCGCAGGCATCTAGGACAGGGTTCTCAGCAAGGGCTTGGAGGCGCTCTCAGGGGGGCCTCCGCAGGCCCCCAAGGTGGCTTCGCACACCTCTCGAAACGTGGCGCCCGGCCGCTCGGAGAGCGGGGTCTCCCCGGGCAGCCAGCCAGCCTGTCGGCCCCGCGGCCTGGACAGGCGGAGTGGGGACACTCGCGCTCGACGACTCTGCTCCCGGGGAGGTGGCAGAGGGGCGGCCGCGGAGCTTTGACTTTGAGCGGTCCCCACTCCAGCACTCTGAGAAATAGTCACTTTGTCAAAGACGGCACACCGCTCGTTCCCTTATATGCAAAAAAGGTGTTCGTCCTGACGTTTTGCGAGGCCTTAATTTACCGCCGTCGGCGCTATCAGGGGAAACGGGCCCGCTCCTTCCGCCCTCCTGGAACCGTGCCTCGGCCCGGAGCGACCAGGATCACCCTCATACCGGTTCTCACGACATACATCGACACTCGGCTCAGCCCCGGCAGCCGCAGCTCCCACCGGCCCAGCCAGCCGGCTCCGCCACCCTGCCCGGCACGCCTGGAGCGTTTGGACTTTGTCATTTTCATGACTTGTCTCCTCAAACTTTGCTCGACCGCAAGGGGGGCTGCCGCAGTCCGTGCCCAGCCTCCAGGGGTTGCCCCCGGCCCCTGGAGCTGCCAGCACCCCCTCGCCCTCAACACTCTCTCCCCGTTGGGACTTTGAAACTTTTTCTGACCGTGCAAGCTTCGTCAAACGGCAAGGGGGCAGGCTGCGGTCTGTGCCCGGCCTCCTGGGGTCCTGCCCGGGGACATCGGAGGCTCAGCCAGGGTGTTGAGCCACCGCTGGCAGGTGCACTCAGGGGGCCCTCCGCAGCCGCCCATGCACACCTCTTCAGCCAGCACACTGCTGCCAAACACCCGCTCCCCATCACCCCCCAGCCCCTCTGCATACATCTGCTGGGGGTGCTTTTTTGACTTCCCCCATTTTGGCCTATGGGGAAAAGCCAGGGGGAAAACCTCCAGAGTCAGGCCGACCTTCTGGAACTCGAGCTCGGCCTGGAGCCGCCGGTTTGTCCCCTTCCCGGTTCTCAGGACCTGCATTGACACTCGGCTCAGCCCCGGCAGCCGCAGCCCCTGCCGTCCCAGCCAGCCGGGTCCGCCCCCCTGGCCGGCGCCTGGAGCGTTTGGACTTTGTCATTTTCATGGCTTGTCTCCTCAAACTTTGTCCGACTGCAAGGGGGGCTGCCGCAGTCCGTGCCCAGCCTCCAGGGGTTGCCCCCGGCCCCTGGAGCTGCCAGCACCCCCTCGCCCTCAACACTCTCTCCCCGTTGGGACTTTGAAACTTTTTCTGACCGTGCAAGCTCCGTCAAACGGCAAGGGGGCAAGCGGCGGGCTCTGCCCGGCCTCCTGGGGTCCTGCCCGGGGACATCGGAGGCTCAGCCAGGGTGTTGAGCCACCGCTGGCAGGTGCACTCAGGGGGCCCTCCGCAGCCGCCCATGCCCACCCCTGCAGCCAGCACACGGCTGCCAACAGCCCGCTCTCCATCACCCCCCAGCCCCTCTGCATACATCTGCTGGGGGTGCTTTTTTGACTTCCCCCATTGTGGCCAATGGGACAATGCCAAGGGGAAAACCTCCAGAGTCCTGCCGACCTCCTGGAACTCCAACCCGGCCTGGAGCCACCGGTTTGTCCGCTTCCCGGTTCTCAGGACCTGCATCGACACTCGGCTCAACCCCGGCAGCCGCAGCTCCCGCCGGCCCGGCCAGCCAGGTCCGCCCCCCTGGCCGGCACGCCTGGAGCGTTTGGACTTTGTCATTTTTTTCTCCAAGACTCGCCTCTGGCACATGCCGTGGACTTCAGCGGGGGCTGCTCCCCGCCTCCTGGGTGTCCTGCCCGGGGAACTTCGGAGGCTCAGCCTGGGTCTTGGGCCCCTACTTGTAGGTGCACTTTGGGGGCCCTCCGCAGCCGCCCAGGCCCACCCCTGCAGCCGCCACACAGCTGCCAACAGCCCGCTCTCCATCACCCCCCAGCCCATTGCACACATCTGCCGGGGGTGCTTTTTTGACTTCCCCCATTTTGGCCTAAGGGGAAAGGCCGGGGGGAAAACCTCCAGAGTCAGGCCGACCTCCTGGAACTCCAACCCGGCCTGGAGCCACCGGTTTGTCCCCTTCCCGGTTCTCAGGACATGCATTGACACTCGGCTCAACCCTGGCAGCCGCAGCTCCCGCCGGCCCGGCCAGCCGGGTCCGCACCCCTGGCCGGCTCGCCTGGAGCGTTTGGACTTTGTCATTTTCATGACTTGTCTCCTCAAACTTTGTTCGACCGCAAGGGGGTGTGCCGCGGTCCGTGCCCAGCCTCCAGGGGTTGCCCCCGGCCCCTGGAGCAGCCGGCACCCCCTCGCCCTCAACACTCTCTCCCCGTCGGGACTTTGAAACTTTTTTCTGACCGTGCAAGCTTCGTCAAAAGGCAAGGGGGCAGGCTGCGGTCTGTGCCCGGCCTCCTGGGGTCCTGCCCGGGGACATCGGAGGCTCAGCCAGGGTGTTGAGCCACCGCTGGCAGGTGCACTCAGGGGGCCCTCCGCAGCCGCCCAGGTCCACCCCTGCAGCCAGCACACGGCTGCCAACAGCCCGCTCTCCATCACCCCCCAGCCCCTCTGCATACATCTGCTGGGGGTGCTTTTTTGACTTCCCCCATTTTGGCCTATGGGGAAAAGCCAGGGGGAAAACCTCCAGAGTCAGGCCGACCTTCTGGAACTCGAGCTCGGCCTGGAGCCGCCGGTTTGTCCCCTTCCCGGTTCTCAGGACCTGCATTGACACTCGGCTCAGCCCCGGCAGCCGCAGCCCCCGCCGGCCCGGCCAGCCGGGTCCGCCACCCTGCCCGGCGCCTGGAGCGTTTGGACTTTGTCGTTTTTTCTCCAAGACTCGCCTCTGGCACATGCCATGGACCTCAGCGGGGGCTGCTCCCCGCCTCCTGGGTGTCCTGCCCGGGCACATCGGAGGCTCAGCCTGGGTCTTGGGCCCCTTCTGGTAGGTGCACTTTGGGGGCCCTCCGCAGCCGCCCAGGCCCACCTCCTGCAGCCACCACACAGCTGCCAACTGCCCGCTCTCCGTCACCCGCCAGCCCCTCTGCATACATCTGCTGGGGGTGCTTTTTTGACTTCCCCCATTGTGGCCAATGGGAAAATGCCAAGGGGAAAACCTCCAGAGTCCTGCCGACCTCCTGGAACTCCAACCCGGCCTGGAGCCACCGGTTTGTCCCCTTCCCGGTTCTCAGGACCTGCATTGACACTCGGCTCAGCCCCGGCCGCCGCAGCTCCCGCCAGCCCGGCCAGCCGGGTCCGCACCCCAGCCCGGCGCCTGGAGCGTTTGGACTTTGTCATTTTCATGACTTGTCTCCTCAAACTTTGTTCGACTGCAAGGGGGGCTGCCGCAGTCCGTGCCCAGCCTCCAGGGGTTGCCCCCGGCCCCTGGAGCAGCCAGCACCTCCTCGCCGTCAACACTCTCCCCCCGTGGGGACTTTGAAACTTTTCTGACCGTGCAAGCTTCGTCAAACGGCAAGGGGGCAAGCGGCGGGCTCTGCCCGGCCTCCTGGGGTCCTGCCCGGGCACATCGGAGGCTCAGCGGGGGTTTTCAGCCACCACTGGTAGGTGCGCTTTGGGGGCCCTCCGCAGCCGCCCCGGGCCACCCCTGCAGCCAGCACACTGCTGCCAACAGCCCGCCGCTCTCCCACACCAGCCAGCCCCGTCTGCACACATCTGCCGGGGGTGCTTTTTTGAGAAACACTGTCACTTTGTCAAAGACCGCACACCGCTCGTTCCCTTATACCCCGACAAGGTGTTCGTGCTGACGTTTTGCGAGGCCTTATTTTACCGCCGTCGGCGCTATCAGGGGAAGCGGGCCCGCTCCTTCCGCCCTCCTGGAACCGTGCCTCGGCCCGGAGCGGCCAGGTTTACCCTCATACCGGTTCTCGTGACCTGCATTGACACTCGGCTCTTCCCCGGCCGCCGCAGCTCCCGCCGGTCCGACCAGCTGGGTCCGCCCCCCTGGACGGCACGCCTGGAGCGTTTGGACTTTGTCATTTTCATGACTCGTCTCCTCAAACTTTGTTCGACCGCAAGGGGGGCTGCCGCAGTCCGGGCCCAGCCTCCAGCGGTTGCCCCCGGCCGCTGGAGCTGCCAGCACCCCCTCGCCGTCAACACTCTCTCCCCGTTGGGACTTTGAAACTTTTCTGACCGTGCAAGCTTCGTCAAACGGCAATGGGGGGCAACCGGCGTTCTGTGCCCGGCCTCCTGGGGTCCTGCCCGGGCACATCGGAGGCTCAGCCTGGGTTTTCAGCCACCACGGGCAGGTGCACTCAGGGGGCCCACCGCAGCCGCCCAGGCCCACCCCTGCAGCCACCACGCAGCTGCCAACAGCCCGCTCTCCGTCACCCCCCAGCCCCTTCTGCATACATCTGCCGGGGGTGCTTTTTTGACTTCCCCCCTTTTGGCCTATGGGGAAAAGCCAGGGGGAAAACCTCCAGAGTCAGGCCGACCTTCTGGAACTCCAGCTCGGACTGGAGCCACCGGTTTGTCCCCTTCCCGGTTCTCAGGAGATGCATCGACACTCGGCTCAGCCCCGGCAGCCGCAGCACCCGCCGGCCAGGCCAGCCACGTCCGCCCCCCTGGCCGGCGCCTGGAGCGTTTGGACTTTGTCGTTTTTTTTCCCCCAAGACTCGCCTCTGCCAACTGCCAAGGACTTCAGCAGGGGCTGCCACGGCTGTTCCCCGCCTCCTGGGGTTCATGCCCGGGCACACCGGAGGCTCAGGCAGGGTCTTGAGCAACTGCTGTTGGGTGCTCTCAGGGGGCCCCTCCACAACCCCAGCCCGACCTCCAGGGGCTCCAGCCCGGCCCCAGGGGCAGCCAGCACCCCTTCGCCGTCAACACTCTCCCCCCGTTGGGACTTTGAAACTTTTCTGACCGTGCGAGCTTCATCGGACGGGAAGGGGGCGACCTGCGGGCTCTGCCCGGCCTCCCGGGGTCCCTGCCCGGCCCCGTGGGAGGGACAGGCAGGGTTTCTCACCTACTACCCGTAGGCACTCTCAGGGGGCCCTCCGCGCCCTCGGGCCGCCCTCCCCGGGCTTCCCCCGGGTCCGCGGAGCAGCCCGCCACCCCTCGCCGGCACCGTCTCTCGCCCCCGTTGGGACTTTGAAACTTTTCCCCCCGTGCAAACCTCACCGGGGGGCAGAGGGAGAGACCTGCGGGCCGTGCCCGGCCTCCCGGGACTCCCTCCGGGCAGCGCGGGCGGCTCGGACGGGGTTTTCAGCGAGTGCTGGGGGGGGGTGTCTTCGGGGGCCCCCCGCGGGCCCCCCGGGGCACCTGCGCGGGGTGGCCCCTGCTGCCAGGCACCCACTCCCTATCGACCATCCAGCCCCCCTACATACATCTGGCGGGGGTGCTTTTTTGAGTTCCCCCATTTTGGCAACTTGGCACATCCTATGGGGAAACCGGCAAAATCATGCCGACCTCCTGGAACTCCGGCTCGGCCTGGAGCCGCCGGTTTGTCCCCTTCCCGGTTCTCAGGCATTTTCGGACTTTGTCATTTTTTCAGCCCTCTCTGTCAATGCGGCCAGCGGGAGCTGCCGCGGTCTGTGCCCAGGCACCAGGCTCTCCAAACGGACGCCGGC
>NW_027102214.1:0-54264 GCF_035609145.1 Eleutherodactylus coqui | reverse complement strand
TGTTACTGCATAGATATATATCTAGCTATATAAATAGATAGCTATATATCAATATAGATATTTCTACAAATATCTAGCTTTACGTATAAATTTAAACTTCTATAGTTATGGTTTTGTAGGGCTGAAAACATACATACAAAATTTGTATTATTATCAGCATTATTCTTATAATTGCCATTGATGTTATTCCAGGGGCAGGTAATAAACCGCATGAGTCTTTGACCAATTTTTACCATTTTAGGTAAAAAGCTGCATTGACTGTACTTCTGCATTTTGTGGGATATGGTAGGACTGCAAGCAAATCTGAGACAAGATATGTCAAAAACACTCCATACAGCATGCAATTTCATTTTCCAAGATAGAAACATTGGTCACGCTGAACATTGTTGAACGTTTTCGCTGCAATGCATCCTGGGACGCTTGGATCCAGGTTCTATCATTCATGCTGCGCCATTTCAACCAACCTGTGTGGCTCATATTCACTTTGGGTTGACGAGTTGCATGGTCATGGTGTAGGCCGAGCCTTTTTTGCCACTTCATCCGCCTCCGATCAAGCATAATGCCTTGCCCATAAGCATTCCCCTCCCTGGAATAACTTAACCTACCCATTCCCCTATCTGGAATAACTGTACCTACCACAAAAGAAGTGATAAGCAGCGATCAATTTGACTGTTGTAGGCTGCCGTCTCCCGCTTAAGGGCGAATTTCAAACGTTGTCCATCACAGAGACAAATGATCTGGCTCCAGCAGCGTCTATAGGAGTATCTGTCTGCTCACTTCTAGCTCCAGTGGAGACTGATGGAAAAATGGCCGCTAACAACCTGTGATCCTTGTTCCGGGTGCGCGTGTCACCATCGAGCCTTAATGACATCATAAAGCTGCTTCAAGTGCAAGACTTGCAGGCTTATATACAGTCTATCTATCTATCTATCTATCTATCTATCTATCTATCTATCTAATGTATGTTACTGCATAGATATATATCTAGCTATATAAATAGATAGCTATATATCAATATAGATATTTCTACAAATATCTAGCTTTACGTATAATTTAAACTTCTATAGTTATGGTTTTGTAGGGCTGAAAACATACATACAAAATTTGTATTATTATCAGCATTATTCTTATAATTGCCATTGATGTTATTCCAGGGACAGGTAATAAACCGCATGAGGCTTTGACCAATTTTTACCATTTTAGGTAAAAAGCTGCATTGACTGCACTTCTGCATTTTGTGGGATATGGTAGGACTGCAAGCAAATCCTGAGACAAGATATATCAAAAACACTCCATACAGCATGCAATTTCATTTTCCAAGATAGAAACATTGGTCACGCTGAACATTGTTGAACGTTTTCGCTGCAATGCATCCTGAGACGCTTGGATCCAGGTTCTATCATTCATGCTGCGCCATTTCAACCAACCTGTGTGGCTCATATTCACTTTGGGTTGACGAGTTGCATGGTCATGGTGTAGGCCGAGCCTTTTTTGCCACTTCATCCGCCTCCGATCAAGCATAATGCCTTGCCCATAAGCATTCCCCACCCTGGAATATCTTAACCTACCCATTCCCCTATCTGGAATAACTGTACCTCCCTCAAAAGAAGTGATAAGCCGCAATATATTTGACTGTTGTAGGCTGCCGTCTCCCGCTTAAGGGCGAATTTCAAACGTTGTCCATCACAGAGACAAATGATCTGGCTCCAGCCGCGTCTATAGGAGTATCTGTCTGCTCACTTCTAGCTCCAGTGGAGACTGATGGAAAAATGGCCGCTAACAACCTGTGGTCCTTGTTCCGGGTGCGCGTGTCACCATCGAGCCTTAATGACATCATAAAGCTGCTTCAAGTGCAAGACTTGCAGGCTTATATACAGTCTATCTATCTATCTATCTAATGTATGTTACTGCATAGATATATATCTAGCTATATAAATAGATAGTTATATATCAATATAGATATTTCTACAAATATCTAGCTTTACGTATAAATTTAAACTTGTATAGTTATGGTTTTGTAGGGCTGAAAACATACATACAAAATTTGTATTATTATCAGCATTATTCTTATAATTGCCATTGATGTTATTCCAGGGGCAGGTAATAAACCGCATGAGTCTTTGACCAATTTTTACCATTTTAGGTAAAAAGCTGCATTGACTGCACTTCTGCATTTTGTGGGATATGGTAGGACTGCAAGCAAATCCTGAGACAAGATATGTCAAAAACACTCCATACAGCATGCAATTTCGATTTCCAAGATAGAAACATTGGTCACGCTGAACATTGTTGAACGTTTTCACTGCAATGCATCCTGGGACGCTTGGATCCAGGTTCCATCATTCATGTTGCGCTATTTCAACCAACCTGTGTGGCTCATATTCACTTTGGGTTGACGATTGGCATGGTCATGGTGTAGGCCGAGCCTTTTTTGCCACTTCATCCGCCTCCGATCAAGCATAATGCCTTGCCCATAAGCATTCCCCTCCCTGGAATAACTTAACCTACCCATTCCCCTATCTGGAATAACTGTACCTACCACAAAAGAAGTGATAAGCAGCGATCAATTTGACTGTTGTAGGCTGCCGTATCCCGCTTAAGGGCGAATTTCAAACGTTGTCCATCACAGAGACAAATGATCTGGCTCCAGCAGCGTCTATAGGAGTATCTGTCTGCTCACTTCTAGCTCCAGTGGAGACTGATGGAAAAATGGCCGCTAACAACCTGTGATCCTTGTTCCGGGTGCGCGTGTCACCATCGAGCCTTAATGACATCATAAAGCTGCTTCAAGTGCAAGACTTGCAGGCTTATATACAGTCTATCTATCTATCTATCTATCTATCTATCTATCTATCTATCTATCTAATGTATGTTACTGCATAGATATATATCTAGCTATATAAATAGATAGCTATATATCAATATAGATATTTCTACAAATATCTAGCTTTACGTATAAATTTAAACTTCTATAGTTATGGTTTTGTAGGGCTGAAAACATACATACAAAATTTGTATTATTATCAGCATTATTCTTATAATTGCCATTGATGTTATTCCAGGGACAGGTAATAAACCGCATGAGGCTTTGACCAATTTTTACCATTTTAGGTAAAAAGCTGCATTGACTGCACTTCTGCATTTTGTGGGATATGGTAGGACTGCAAGCAAATCCTGAGACAAGATATATCAAAAACACTCCATACAGCATGCAATTTCATTTTCCAAGATAGAAACATTGGTCACGCTGAACATTGTTGAACGTTTTCGCTGCAATGCATCCTGAGACGCTTGGATCCAGGTTCTATCATTCATGCTGCGCCATTTCAACCAACCTGTGTGGCTCATATTCACTTTGGGTTGACGAGTTGCATGGTCATGGTGTAGGCCGAGCCTTTTTTGCCACTTCATCCGCCTCCGATCAAGCATAATGCCTTGCCCATAAGCATTCCCCACCCTGGAATATCTTAACCTACCCATTCCCCTATCTGGAATAACTGTACCTCCCTCAAAAGAAGTGATAAGCCGCAATATATTTGACTGTTGTAGGCTGCCGTCTCCCGCTTAAGGGCGAATTTCAAACGTTGTCCATCACAGAGACAAATGATCTGGCTCCAGCCGCGTCTATAGGAGTATCTGTCTGCTCACTTCTAGCTCCAGTGGAGACTGATGGAAAAATGGCCGCTAACAACCTGTGGTCCTTGTTCCGGGTGCGCGTGTCACCATCGAGCCTTAATGACATCATAAAGCTGCTTCAAGTGCAAGACTTGCAGGCTTATATACAGTCTATCTATCTATCTATCTAATGTATGTTACTGCATAGATATATATCTAGCTATATAAATAGATAGTTATATATCAATATAGATATTTCTACAAATATCTAGCTTTACGTATAAATTTAAACTTGTATAGTTATGGTTTTGTAGGGCTGAAAACATACATACAAAATTTGTATTATTATCAGCATTATTCTTATAATTGCCATTGATGTTATTCCAGGGGCAGGTAATAAACCGCATGAGTCTTTGACCAATTTTTACCATTTTAGGTAAAAAGCTGCATTGACTGCACTTCTGCATTTTGTGGGATATGGTAGGACTGCAAGCAAATCCTGAGACAAGATATGTCAAAAACACTCCATACAGCATGCAATTTCGATTTCCAAGATAGAAACATTGGTCACGCTGAACATTGTTGAACGTTTTCACTGCAATGCATCCTGGGACGCTTGGATCCAGGTTCCATCATTCATGTTGCGCTATTTCAACCAACCTGTGTGGCTCATATTCACTTTGGGTTGACGATTGGCATGGTCATGGTGTAGGCCGAGCCTTTTTTGCCACTTCATCCGCCTCCGATCAAGCATAATGCCTTGCCCATAAGCATTCCCCTCCCTGGAATAACTTAACCTACCCATTCCCCTATCTGGAATAACTGTACCTACCACAAAAGAAGTGATAAGCAGCGATCAATTTGACTGTTGTAGGCTGCCGTATCCCGCTTAAGGGCGAATTTCAAACGTTGTCCATCACAGAGACAAATGATCTGGCTCCAGCAGCGTCTATAGGAGTATCTGTCTGCTCACTTCTAGCTCCAGTGGAGACTGATGGAAAAATGGCCGCTAACAACCTGTGATCCTTGTTCCGGGTGCGCGTGTCACCATCGAGCCTTAATGACATCATAAAGCTGCTTCAAGTGCAAGACTTGCAGGCTTATATACAGTCTATCTATCTATCTATCTATCTATCTATCTATCTATCTATCTATCTATCTAATGTATGTTACTGCATAGATATATATCTAGCTATATAAATAGATAGCTATATATCAATATAGATATTTCTACAAATATCTAGCTTTACGTATAAATTTAAACTTCTATAGTTATGGTTTTGTAGGGCTGAAAACATACATACAAAATTTGTATTATTATCAGCATTATTCTTATAATTGCCATTGATGTTATTCCAGGGACAGGTAATAAACCGCATGAGGCTTTGACCAATTTTTACCATTTTAGGTAAAAAGCTGCATTGACTGCACTTCTGCATTTTGTGGGATATGGTAGGACTGCAAGCAAATCCTGAGACAAGATATATCAAAAACACTCCATACAGCATGCAATTTCATTTTCCAAGATAGAAACATTGGTCACGCTGAACATTGTTGAACGTTTTCGCTGCAATGCATCCTGGGACGCTTGGATCCAGGTTCCATCATTCATGTTGCGCTATTTCAACCAACCTGTGTGGCTCATATTCACTTTGGGTTGACGATTGGCATGGTCATGGTGTAGGCCGAGCCTTTTTTGCCACTTCATCCGCCTCCGATCAAGCATAATGCCTTGCCCATAAGCATTCCCCTCCCTGGAATAACTTAACCTACCCATTCCCCTATCTGGAATAACTGTACCTACCACAAAAGAAGTGATAAGCAGCGATCAATTTGACTGTTGTAGGCTGCCGTATCCCGCTTAAGGGCGAATTTCAAACGTTGTCCATCACAGAGACAAATGATCTGGCTCCAGCAGCGTCTATAGGAGTATCTGTCTGCTCACTTCTAGCTCCAGTGGAGACTGATGGAAAAATGGCCGCTAACAACCTGTGATCCTTGTTCCGGGTGCGCGTGTCACCATCGAGCCTTAATGACATCATAAAGCTGCTTCAAGTGCAAGACTTGCAGGCTTATATACAGTCTATCTATCTATCTATCTATCTATCTATCTATCTATCTATCTAATGTATGTTACTGCATAGATATATATCTAGCTATATAAATAGATAGCTATATATCAATATAGATATTTCTACAAATATCTAGCTTTACGTATAAATTTAAACTTCTATAGTTATGGTTTTGTAGGGCTGAAAACATACATACAAAATTTGTATTATTATCAGCATTATTCTTATAATTGCCATTGATGTTATTCCAGGGGCAGGTAATAAACCGCATGAGTCTTTGACCAATTTTTACCATTTTAGGTAAAAAGCTGCATTGACTGTACTTCTGCATTTTGTGGGATATGGTAGGACTGCAAGCAAATCCTGAGACAAGATATGTCAAAAACACTCCATACAGCATGCAATTTCATTTTCCAAGATAGAAACATTGGTCACGCTGAACATTGTTGAACGTTTTCGCTGCAATGCATCCTGGGACGCTTGGATCCAGGTTCTATCATTCATGCTGCGCCATTTCAACCAACCTGTGTGGCTCATATTCACTTTGGGTTGACGAGTTGCATGGTCATGGTGTAGGCCGAGCCTTTTTTGCCACTTCATCCGCCTCCGATCAAGCATAATGCCTTGCCCATAAGCATTCCCCTCCCTGGAATAACTTAACCTACCCATTCCCCTATCTGGAATAACTGTACCTACCACAAAAGAAGTGATAAGCAGCGATCAATTTGACTGTTGTAGGCTGCCGTCTCCCGCTTAAGGGCGAATTTCAAACGTTGTCCATCACAGAGACAAATGATCTGGCTCCAGCAGCGTCTATAGGAGTATCTGTCTGCTCACTTCTAGCTCCAGTGGAGACTGATGGAAAAATGGCCGCTAACAACCTGTGATCCTTGTTCCGGGTGCGCGTGTCACCATCGAGCCTTAATGACATCATAAAGCTGCTTCAAGTGCAAGACTTGCAGGCTTATATACAGTCTATCTATCTATCTATCTATCTATCTATCTATCTATCTAATGTATGTTACTGCATAGATATATATCTAGCTATATAAATAGATAGCTATATATCAATATAGATATTTCTACAAATATCTAGCTTTACGTATAAATTTAAACTTCTATAGTTATGGTTTTGTAGGGCTGAAAACATACATACAAAATTTGTATTATTATCAGCATTATTCTTATAATTGCCATTGATGTTATTCCAGGGACAGGTAATAAACCGCATGAGGCTTTGACCAATTTTTACCATTTTAGGTAAAAAGCTGCATTGACTGCACTTCTGCATTTTGTGGGATATGGTAGGACTGCAAGCAAATCCTGAGACAAGATATATCAAAAACACTCCATACAGCATGCAATTTCATTTTCCAAGATAGAAACATTGGTCACGCTGAACATTGTTGAACGTTTTCGCTGCAATGCATCCTGAGACGCTTGGATCCAGGTTCTATCATTCATGCTGCGCCATTTCAACCAACCTGTGTGGCTCATATTCACTTTGGGTTGACGAGTTGCATGGTCATGGTGTAGGCCGAGCCTTTTTTGCCACTTCATCCGCCTCCGATCAAGCATAATGCCTTGCCCATAAGCATTCCCCACCCTGGAATATCTTAACCTACCCATTCCCCTATCTGGAATAACTGTACCTCCCTCAAAAGAAGTGATAAGCCGCAATATATTTGACTGTTGTAGGCTGCCGTCTCCCGCTTAAGGGCGAATTTCAAACGTTGTCCATCACAGAGACAAATGATCTGGCTCCAGCCGCGTCTATAGGAGTATCTGTCTGCTCACTTCTAGCTCCAGTGGAGACTGATGGAAAAATGGCCGCTAACAACCTGTGGTCCTTGTTCCGGGTGCGCGTGTCACCATCGAGCCTTAATGACATCATAAAGCTGCTTCAAGTGCAAGACTTGCAGGCTTATATACAGTCTATCTATCTATCTATCTATCTAATGTATGTTACTGCATAGATATATATCTAGCTATATAAATAGATAGTTATATATCAATATAGATATTTCTACAAATATCTAGCTTTACGTATAAATTTAAACTTGTATAGTTATGGTTTTGTAGGGCTGAAAACATACATACAAAATTTGTATTATTATCAGCATTATTCTTATAATTGCCATTGATGTTATTCCAGGGGCAGGTAATAAACCGCATGAGTCTTTGACCAATTTTTACCATTTTAGGTAAAAAGCTGCATTGACTGCACTTCTGCATTTTGTGGGATATGGTAGGACTGCAAGCAAATCCTGAGACAAGATATGTCAAAAACACTCCATACAGCATGCAATTTCGATTTCCAAGATAGAAACATTGGTCACGCTGAACATTGTTGAACGTTTTCACTGCAATGCATCCTGGGACGCTTGGATCCAGGTTCCATCATTCATGTTGCGCTATTTCAACCAACCTGTGTGGCTCATATTCACTTTGGGTTGACGATTGGCATGGTCATGGTGTAGGCCGAGCCTTTTTTGCCACTTCATCCGCCTCCGATCAAGCATAATGCCTTGCCCATAAGCATTCCCCTCCCTGGAATAACTTAACCTACCCATTCCCCTATCTGGAATAACTGTACCTACCACAAAAGAAGTGATAAGCAGCGATCAATTTGACTGTTGTAGGCTGCC
Organism: Eleutherodactylus coqui; assembly: GCF_035609145.1. Lineage (NCBI taxonomy): Eukaryota > Metazoa > Chordata > Amphibia > Anura > Eleutherodactylidae > Eleutherodactylus > Eleutherodactylus coqui. The sequence goes on along the minus strand of NW_027102214.1, from coordinate 45,929 downwards.
GTATCCCGCTTAAGGGCGAATTTCAAACGTTGTCCATCACAGAGACAAATGATCTGGCTCCAGCAGCGTCTATAGGAGTATCTGTCTGCTCACTTCTAGCTCCAGTGGAGACTGATGGAAAAATGGCCGCTAACAACCTGTGATCCTTGTTCCGGGTGCGCGTGTCACCATCGAGCCTTAATGACATCATAAAGCTGCTTCAAGTGCAAGACTTGCAGGCTTATATACAGTCTATCTATCTATCTATCTATCTATCTATCTATCTATCTAATGTATGTTACTGCATAGATATATATCTAGCTATATAAATAGATAGCTATATATCAATATAGATATTTCTACAAATATCTAGCTTTACGTATAAATTTAAACTTCTATAGTTATGGTTTTGTAGGGCTGAAAACATACATACAAAATTTGTATTATTATCAGCATTATTCTTATAATTGCCATTGATGTTATTCCAGGGACAGGTAATAAACCGCATGAGGCTTTGACCAATTTTTACCATTTTAGGTAAAAAGCTGCATTGACTGCACTTCTGCATTTTGTGGGATATGGTAGGACTGCAAGCAAATCCTGAGACAAGATATATCAAAAACACTCCATACAGCATGCAATTTCATTTTCCAAGATAGAAACATTGGTCACGCTGAACATTGTTGAACGTTTTCGCTGCAATGCATCCTGGGACGCTTGGATCCAGGTTCCATCATTCATGTTGCGCTATTTCAACCAACCTGTGTGGCTCATATTCACTTTGGGTTGACGATTGGCATGGTCATGGTGTAGGCCGAGCCTTTTTTGCCACTTCATCCGCCTCCGATCAAGCATAATGCCTTGCCCATAAGCATTCCCCTCCCTGGAATAACTTAACCTACCCATTCCCCTATCTGGAATAACTGTACCTACCACAAAAGAAGTGATAAGCAGCGATCAATTTGACTGTTGTAGGCTGCCGTATCCCGCTTAAGGGCGAATTTCAAACGTTGTCCATCACAGAGACAAATGATCTGGCTCCAGCAGCGTCTATAGGAGTATCTGTCTGCTCACTTCTAGCTCCAGTGGAGACTGATGGAAAAATGGCCGCTAACAACCTGTGATCCTTGTTCCGGGTGCGCGTGTCACCATCGAGCCTTAATGACATCATAAAGCTGCTTCAAGTGCAAGACTTGCAGGCTTATATACAGTCTATCTATCTATCTATCTATCTATCTATCTATCTATCTATCTATCTATCTATCTAATGTATGTTACTGCATAGATATATATCTAGCTATATAAATAGATAGCTATATATCAATATAGATATTTCTACAAATATCTAGCTTTACGTATAAATTTAAACTTCTATAGTTATGGTTTTGTAGGGCTGAAAACATACATACAAAATTTGTATTATTATCAGCATTATTCTTATAATTGCCATTGATGTTATTCCAGGGGCAGGTAATAAACCGCATGAGTCTTTGACCAATTTTTACCATTTTAGGTAAAAAGCTGCATTGACTGTACTTCTGCATTTTGTGGGATATGGTAGGACTGCAAGCAAATCCTGAGACAAGATATGTCAAAAACACTCCATACAGCATGCAATTTCATTTTCCAAGATAGAAACATTGGTCACGCTGAACATTGTTGAACGTTTTCGCTGCAATGCATCCTGGGACGCTTGGATCCAGGTTCTATCATTCATGCTGCGCCATTTCAACCAACCTGTGTGGCTCATATTCACTTTGGGTTGACGAGTTGCATGGTCATGGTGTAGGCCGAGCCTTTTTTGCCACTTCATCCGCCTCCGATCAAGCATAATGCCTTGCCCATAAGCATTCCCCTCCCTGGAATAACTTAACCTACCCATTCCCCTATCTGGAATAACTGTACCTACCACAAAAGAAGTGATAAGCAGCGATCAATTTGACTGTTGTAGGCTGCCGTCTCCCGCTTAAGGGCGAATTTCAAACGTTGTCCATCACAGAGACAAATGATCTGGCTCCAGCAGCGTCTATAGGAGTATCTGTCTGCTCACTTCTAGCTCCAGTGGAGACTGATGGAAAAATGGCCGCTAACAACCTGTGATCCTTGTTCCGGGTGCGCGTGTCACCATCGAGCCTTAATGACATCATAAAGCTGCTTCAAGTGCAAGACTTGCAGGCTTATATACAGTCTATCTATCTATCTATCTATCTATCTATCTATCTATCTATCTATCTATCTATCTATCTAATGTATGTTACTGCATAGATATATATCTAGCTATATAAATAGATAGCTATATATCAATATAGATATTTCTACAAATATCTAGCTTTACGTATAAATTTAAACTTCTATAGTTATGGTTTTGTAGGGCTGAAAACATACATACAAAATTTGTATTATTATCAGCATTATTCTTATAATTGCCATTGATGTTATTCCAGGGACAGGTAATAAACCGCATGAGGCTTTGACCAATTTTTACCATTTTAGGTAAAAAGCTGCATTGACTGCACTTCTGCATTTTGTGGGATATGGTAGGACTGCAAGCAAATCCTGAGACAAGATATATCAAAAACACTCCATACAGCATGCAATTTCATTTTCCAAGATAGAAACATTGGTCACGCTGAACATTGTTGAACGTTTTCGCTGCAATGCATCCTGAGACGCTTGGATCCAGGTTCTATCATTCATGCTGCGCCATTTCAACCAACCTGTGTGGCTCATATTCACTTTGGGTTGACGAGTTGCATGGTCATGGTGTAGGCCGAGCCTTTTTTGCCACTTCATCCGCCTCCGATCAAGCATAATGCCTTGCCCATAAGCATTCCCCACCCTGGAATATCTTAACCTACCCATTCCCCTATCTGGAATAACTGTACCTCCCTCAAAAGAAGTGATAAGCCGCAATATATTTGACTGTTGTAGGCTGCCGTCTCCCGCTTAAGGGCGAATTTCAAACGTTGTCCATCACAGAGACAAATGATCTGGCTCCAGCCGCGTCTATAGGAGTATCTGTCTGCTCACTTCTAGCTCCAGTGGAGACTGATGGAAAAATGGCCGCTAACAACCTGTGGTCCTTGTTCCGGGTGCGCGTGTCACCATCGAGCCTTAATGACATCATAAAGCTGCTTCAAGTGCAAGACTTGCAGGCTTATATACAGTCTATCTATCTATCTATCTATCTAATGTATGTTACTGCATAGATATATATCTAGCTATATAAATAGATAGTTATATATCAATATAGATATTTCTACAAATATCTAGCTTTACGTATAAATTTAAACTTGTATAGTTATGGTTTTGTAGGGCTGAAAACATACATACAAAATTTGTATTATTATCAGCATTATTCTTATAATTGCCATTGATGTTATTCCAGGGGCAGGTAATAAACCGCATGAGTCTTTGACCAATTTTTACCATTTTAGGTAAAAAGCTGCATTGACTGCACTTCTGCATTTTGTGGGATATGGTAGGACTGCAAGCAAATCCTGAGACAAGATATGTCAAAAACACTCCATACAGCATGCAATTTCGATTTCCAAGATAGAAACATTGGTCACGCTGAACATTGTTGAACGTTTTCGCTGCAATGCATCCTGGGACGCTTGGATCCAGGTTCTATCATTCATGCTGCGCCATTTCAACCAACCTGTGTGGCTCATATTCACTTTGGGTTGACGAGTTGCATGGTCATGGTGTAGGCCGAGCCTTTTTTGCCACTTCATCCGCCTCCGATCAAGCATAATGCCTTGCCCATAAGCATTCCCCTCCCTGGAATAACTTAACCTACCCATTCCCCTATCTGGAATAACTGTACCTACCACAAAAGAAGTGATAAGCAGCGATCAATTTGACTGTTGTAGGCTGCCGTCTCCCGCTTAAGGGCGAATTTCAAACGTTGTCCATCACAGAGACAAATGATCTGGCTCCAGCAGCGTCTATAGGAGTATCTGTCTGCTCACTTCTAGCTCCAGTGGAGACTGATGGAAAAATGGCCGCTAACAACCTGTGACCCTTGTTCCGGGTGCGCGTGTCACCATCGAGCCTTAATGACATCATAAAGCTGCTTCAAGTGCAAGACTTGCAGGCTTATATACAGTCTATCTATCCATCTATCTATCTATCTATCTATCTATCTATCTATCTATCTATCTATCTATCTATCTAATGTATGTTACTGCATAGATATATATCTAGCTATATAAATAGATAGCTATATATCAATATAGATATTTCTACAAATATCTAGCTTTACGTATAAATTTAAACTTCTATAGTTATGGTTTTGTAGGGCTGAAAACATACATACAAAATTTGTATTATTATCAGCATTATTCTTATAATTGCCATTGATGTTATTCCAGGGGCAGGTAATAAACCGCATGAGGCTTTGACCAATTTTTACCATTTTAGGTAAAAAGCTGCATTGACTGCACTTCTGCATTTTGTGGGATATGGTAGGACTGCAAGCAAATCCTGAGACAAGATATATCAAAAACACTCCATACAGCATGCAATTTCATTTTCCAAGATAGAAACATTGGTCACGCTGAACATTGTTGAACGTTTTCGCTGCAATGCATCCTGAGATGCTTGGATCCAGGTTCTATCATTCATGCTGCGCCATTTCAACCAACCTGTGTGGCTCATATTCACTTTGGGTTGACGAGTTGCATGGTCATGGTGTAGGCCGAGCCTTTTTTGCCACTTCATCCGCCTCCGATCAAGCATAATGCCTTGCCCATAAGCATTCCCCACCCTGGAATATCTTAACCTACCCATTCCCCTATCTGGAATAACTGTACCTCCCTCAAAAGAAGTGATAAGCCGCAATATATTTGACTGTTGTAGGCTGCCGTCTCCCGCTTAAGGGCGAATTTCAAACGTTGTCCATCACAGAGACAAATGATCTGGCTCCAGCCGCGTCTATAGGAGTATCTGTCTGCTCACTTCTAGCTCCAGTGGAGACTGATGGAAAAATGGCCGCTAACAACCTGTGGTCCTTGTTCCGGGTGCGCGTGTCACCATCGAGCCTTAATGACATCATAAAGCTGCTTCAAGTGCAAGACTTGCAGGCTTATATACAGTCTATCTATCTATCTATCTATCTATCTATCTATCTATCTAATGTATGTTACTGCATAGATATATATCTAGCTATATAAATAGATAGCTATATATCAATATAGATATTTCTACAAATATCTAGCTTTACGTATAAATTTAAACTTCTATAGTTATGGTTTTGTAGGGCTGAAAACATACATACAAAATTTGTATTATTATCAGCATTATTCTTATAATTGCCATTGATGTTATTCCAGGGGCAGGTAATAAACCGCATGAGGCTTTGACCAATTTTTACCATTTTAGGTAAAAAGCTGCATTGACTGCACTTCTGCATTTTGTGGGATATGGTAGGACTGCAAGCAAATCCTGAGACAAGATATATCAAAAACACTCCATACAGCATGCAATTTCATTTTCCAAGATAGAAACATTGGTCACGCTGAACATTGTTGAACGTTTTCGCTGCAATGCATCCTGAGATGCTTGGATCCAGGTTCTATCATTCATGCTGCGCCATTTCAACCAACCTGTGTGGCTCATATTCACTTTGGGTTGACGAGTTGCATGGTCATGGTGTAGGCCGAGCCTTTTTTGCCACTTCATCCGCCTCCGATCAAGCATAATGCCTTGCCCATAAGCATTCCCCACCCTGGAATATCTTAACCTACCCATTCCCCTATCTGGAATAACTGTACCTCCCTCAAAAGAAGTGATAAGCCGCAATATATTTGACTGTTGTAGGCTGCCGTCTCCCGCTTAAGGGCGAATTTCAAACGTTGTCCATCACAGAGACAAATGATCTGGCTCCAGCCGCGTCTATAGGAGTATCTGTCTGCTCACTTCTAGCTCCAGTGGAGACTGATGGAAAAATGGCCGCTAACAACCTGTGGTCCTTGTTCCGGGTGCGCGTGTCACCATCGAGCCTTAATGACATCATAAAGCTGCTTCAAGTGCAAGACTTGCAGGCTTATATACAGTCTATCTATCTATCTATCTATCTATCTAATGTATGTTACTGCATAGATATATATCTAGCTATATAAATAGATAGTTATATATTAATATAGATATTTCTACAAATATCTAGCTTTACGTATAAATTTAAACTTGTATAGTTATGGTTTTGTAGGGCTGAAAACATACATACAAAATTTGTATTATTATCAGCATTATTCTTATAATTGCCATTGATGTTATTCCAGGGACAGGTAATAAACCGCATGAGGCTTTGACCAATTTTTACCATTTTAGGTAAAAAGCTGCATTGACTGCACTTCTGCATTTTGTGGGATATGGTAGGACTGCAAGCAAATCCTGAGACAAGATATATCAAAAACACTCCATACAGCATGCAATTTCATTTTCCAAGATAGAAACATTGGTCACGCTGAACATTGTTGAACGTTTTCGCTGCAATGCATCCTGAGACGCTTGGATCCAGGTTCTATCATTCATGCTGCGCCATTTCAACCAACCTGTGTGGCTCATATTCACTTTGGGTTGACGAGTTGCATGGTCATGGTGTAGGCCGAGCCTTTTTTGCCACTTCATCCGCCTCCGATCAAGCATAATGCCTTGCCCATAAGCATTCCCCACCCTGGAATATCTTAACCTACCCATTCCCCTATCTGGAATAACTGTACCTCCCTCAAAAGAAGTGATAAGCCGCAATATATTTGACTGTTGTAGGCTGCCGTCTCCCGCTTAAGGGCGAATTTCAAACGTTGTCCATCACAGAGACAAATGATCTGGCTCCAGCCGCGTCTATAGGAGTATCTGTCTGCTCACTTCTAGCTCCAGTGGAGACTGATGGAAAAATGGCCGCTAACAACCTGTGGTCCTTGTTCCGGGTGCGCGTGTCACCATCGAGCCTTAATGACATCATAAAGCTGCTTCAAGTGCAAGACTTGCAGGCTTATATACAGTCTATCTATCTATCTATCTAATGTATGTTACTGCATAGATATATATCTAGCTATATAAATAGATAGTTATATATCAATATAGATATTTCTACAAATATCTAGCTTTACGTATAAATTTAAACTTGTATAGTTATGGTTTTGTAGGGCTGAAAACATACATACAAAATTTGTATTATTATCAGCATTATTCTTATAATTGCCATTGATGTTATTCCAGGGGCAGGTAATAAACCGCATGAGGCTTTGACCAATTTTCACCATTTTAGGTAAAAAGCTGCATTGACTGCACTTCTGCATTTTGTGGGATATGGTAGGACTGCAAGCAAATCCTGAGACAAGATATATCAAAAACACTCCATACAGCATGCAATTTCATTTTCCAAGATAGAAACATTGGTCACGCTGAACATTGTTGAACGTTTTCGCTGCAATGCATCCTGAGACGCTTGGATCCAGGTTCTATCATTCATGCTGCGCCATTTCAACCAACCTGTGTGGCTCATATTCACTTTGGGTTGACGAGTTGCATGGTCATGGTGTAGGCCGAGCCTTTTTTGCCACTTCATCCGCCTCCGATCAAGCATAATGCCTTGCCCATAAGCATTCCCCACCCTGGAATATCTTAACCTACCCATTCCCCTATCTGGAATAACTGTACCTCCCTCAAAAGAAGTGATAAGCCGCAATATATTTGACTGTTGTAGGCTGCCGTCTCCCGCTTAAGGGCGAATTTCAAACGTTGTCCATCACAGAGACAAATGATCTGGCTCCAGCCGCGTCTATAGGAGTATCTGTCTGCTCACTTCTAGCTCCAGTGGAGACTGATGGAAAAATGGCCGCTAACAACCTGTGGTCCTTGTTCCGGGTGCGCGTGTCACCATCGAGCCTTAATGACATCATAAAGCTGCTTCAAGTGCAAGACTTGCAGGCTTATATACAGTCTATCTATCTATCTATCTATCTAATGTATGTTACTGCATAGATATATATCTAGCTATATAAATAGATAGCTATATATCAATATAGATATTTCTACAAATATCTAGCTTTACGTATAAATTTAAACTTCTATAGTTATGGTTTTGTAGGGCTGAAAACATACATACAAAATTTGTATTATTATCAGCATTATTCTTATAATTGCCATTGATGTTATTCCAGGGGCAGGTAATAAACCGCATGAGGCTTTGACCAATTTTTACCATTTTAGGTAAAAAGCTGCATTGACTGCACTTCTGCATTTTGTGGGATATGGTAGGACTGCAAGCAAATCCTGAGACAAGATATATCAAAAACACTCCATACAGCATGCAATTTCATTTTCCAAGATAGAAACATTGGTCACGCTGAACATTGTTGAACGTTTTCGCTGCAATGCATCCTGAGATGCTTGGATCCAGGTTCTATCATTCATGCTGCGCCATTTCAACCAACCTGTGTGGCTCATATTCACTTTGGGTTGACGAGTTGCATGGTCATGGTGTAGGCCGAGCCTTTTTTGCCACTTCATCCGCCTCCGATCAAGCATAATGCCTTGCCCATAAGCATTCCCCACCCTGGAATATCTTAACCTACCCATTCCCCTATCTGGAATAACTGTACCTCCCTCAAAAGAAGTGATAAGCCGCAATATATTTGACTGTTGTAGGCTGCCGTCTCCCGCTTAAGGGCGAATTTCAAACGTTGTCCATCACAGAGACAAATGATCTGGCTCCAGCCGCGTCTATAGGAGTATCTGTCTGCTCACTTCTAGCTCCAGTGGAGACTGATGGAAAAATGGCCGCTAACAACCTGTGGTCCTTGTTCCGGGTGCGCGTGTCACCATCGAGCCTTAATGACATCATAAAGCTGCTTCAAGTGCAAGACTTGCAGGCTTATATACAGTCTATCTATCTATCTATCTATCTATCTAATGTATGTTACTGCATAGATATATATCTAGCTATATAAATAGATAGTTATATATTAATATAGATATTTCTACAAATATCTAGCTTTACGTATAAATTTAAACTTGTATAGTTATGGTTTTGTAGGGCTGAAAACATACATACAAAATTTGTATTATTATCAGCATTATTCTTATAATTGCCATTGATGTTATTCCAGGGACAGGTAATAAACCGCATGAGGCTTTGACCAATTTTTACCATTTTAGGTAAAAAGCTGCATTGACTGCACTTCTGCATTTTGTGGGATATGGTAGGACTGCAAGCAAATCCTGAGACAAGATATATCAAAAACACTCCATACAGCATGCAATTTCATTTTCCAAGATAGAAACATTGGTCACGCTGAACATTGTTGAACGTTTTCGCTGCAATGCATCCTGAGACGCTTGGATCCAGGTTCTATCATTCATGCTGCGCCATTTCAACCAACCTGTGTGGCTCATATTCACTTTGGGTTGACGAGTTGCATGGTCATGGTGTAGGCCGAGCCTTTTTTGCCACTTCATCCGCCTCCGATCAAGCATAATGCCTTGCCCATAAGCATTCCCCACCCTGGAATATCTTAACCTACCCATTCCCCTATCTGGAATAACTGTACCTCCCTCAAAAGAAGTGATAAGCCGCAATATATTTGACTGTTGTAGGCTGCCGTCTCCCGCTTAAGGGCGAATTTCAAACGTTGTCCATCACAGAGACAAATGATCTGGCTCCAGCCGCGTCTATAGGAGTATCTGTCTGCTCACTTCTAGCTCCAGTGGAGACTGATGGAAAAATGGCCGCTAACAACCTGTGGTCCTTGTTCCGGGTGCGCGTGTCACCATCGAGCCTTAATGACATCATAAAGCTGCTTCAAGTGCAAGACTTGCAGGCTTATATACAGTCTATCTATCTATCTATCTAATGTATGTTACTGCATAGATATATATCTAGCTATATAAATAGATAGTTATATATCAATATAGATATTTCTACAAATATCTAGCTTTACGTATAAATTTAAACTTGTATAGTTATGGTTTTGTAGGGCTGAAAACATACATACAAAATTTGTATTATTATCAGCATTATTCTTATAATTGCCATTGATGTTATTCCAGGGGCAGGTAATAAACCGCATGAGGCTTTGACCAATTTTCACCATTTTAGGTAAAAAGCTGCATTGACTGCACTTCTGCATTTTGTGGGATATGGTAGGACTGCAAGCAAATCCTGAGACAAGATATATCAAAAACACTCCATACAGCATGCAATTTCATTTTCCAAGATAGAAACATTGGTCACGCTGAACATTGTTGAACGTTTTCGCTGCAATGCATCCTGAGACGCTTGGATCCAGGTTCTATCATTCATGCTGCGCCATTTCAACCAACCTGTGTGGCTCATATTCACTTTGGGTTGACGAGTTGCATGGTCATGGTGTAGGCCGAGCCTTTTTTGCCACTTCATCCGCCTCCGATCAAGCATAATGCCTTGCCCATAAGCATTCCCCACCCTGGAATATCTTAACCTACCCATTCCCCTATCTGGAATAACTGTACCTCCCTCAAAAGAAGTGATAAGCCGCAATATATTTGACTGTTGTAGGCTGCCGTCTCCCGCTTAAGGGCGAATTTCAAACGTTGTCCATCACAGAGACAAATGATCTGGCTCCAGCCGCGTCTATAGGAGTATCTGTCTGCTCACTTCTAGCTCCAGTGGAGACTGATGGAAAAATGGCCGCTAACAACCTGTGGTCCTTGTTCCGGGTGCGCGTGTCACCATCGAGCCTTAATGACATCATAAAGCTGCTTCAAGTGCAAGACTTGCAGGCTTATATACAGTCTATCTATCTATCTATCTATCTATCTAATGTATGTTACTGCATAGATATATATCTAGCTATATAAATAGATAGCTATATATCAATATAGATATTTCTACAAATATCTAGCTTTACGTATAAATTTAAACTTCTATAGTTATGGTTTTGTAGGGCTGAAAACATACATACAAAATTTGTATTATTATCAGCATTATTCTTATAATTGCCATTGATGTTATTCCAGGGACAGGTAATAAACCGCATGAGGCTTTGACCAATTTTTACCATTTTAGGTAAAAAGCTGCATTGACTGCACTTCTGCATTTTGTGGGATATGGTAGGACTGCAAGCAAATCCTGAGACAAGATATATCAAAAACACTCCATACAGCATGCAATTTCATTTTCCAAGATAGAAACATTGGTCACGCTGAACATTGTTGAACGTTTTCGCTGCAATGCATCCTGGGACGCTTGGATCCAGGTTCCATCATTCATGTTGCGCTATTTCAACCAACCTGTGTGGCTCATATTCACTTTGGGTTGACGATTGGCATGGTCATGGTGTAGGCCGAGCCTTTTTTGCCACTTCATCCGCCTCCGATCAAGCATAATGCCTTGCCCATAAGCATTCCCCTCCCTGGAATAACTTAACCTACCCATTCCCCTATCTGGAATAACTGTACCTACCACAAAAGAAGTGATAAGCAGCGATCAATTTGACTGTTGTAGGCTGCCGTATCCCGCTTAAGGGCGAATTTCAAACGTTGTCCATCACAGAGACAAATGATCTGGCTCCAGCAGCGTCTAAAGGAGTATCTGTCTGCTCACTTCTAGCTCCAGTGGAGACTGATGGAAAAATGGCCGCTAACAACCTGTGATCCTTGTTCCGGGTGCGCGTGTCACCATCGAGCCTTAATGACATCATAAAGCTGCTTCAAGTGCAAGACTTGCAGGCTTATATACAGTCTATCTATCTATCTATCTATCTATCTATCTATCTATCTATCTATCTATCTATCTAATGTATGTTACTGCATAGATATATATCTAGCTATATAAATAGATAGCTATATATCAATATAGATATTTCTACAAATATCTAGCTTTACGTATAAATTTAAACTTCTATAGTTATGGTTTTGTAGGGCTGAAAACATACATACAAAATTTGTATTATTATCAGCATTATTCTTATAATTGCCATTGATGTTATTCCAGGGGCAGGTAATAAACCGCATGAGTCTTTGACCAATTTTTACCATTTTAGGTAAAAAGCTGCATTGACTGTACTTCTGCATTTTGTGGGATATGGTAGGTGGTAATAAACCGCATGAGGCTTTGACCAATTTTTACCATTTTAGGTAAAAAGCTGCATTGACTGCACTTCTGCATTTTGTGGGATATGGTAGGACTGCAAGCAAATCCTGAGACAAGATATATCAAAAACACTCCATACAGCATGCAATTTCATTTTCCAAGATAGAAACATTGGTCACGCTGAACATTGTTGAACGTTTTCGCTGCAATGCATCCTGGGACGCTTGGATCCAGGTTCCATCATTCATGTTGCGCTATTTCAACCAACCTGTGTGGCTCATATTCACTTTGGGTTGACGATTGGCATGGTCATGGTGTAGGCCGAGCCTTTTTTGCCACTTCATCCGCCTCCGATCAAGCATAATGCCTTGCCCATAAGCATTCCCCTCCCTGGAATAACTTAACCTACCCATTCCCCTATCTGGAATAACTGTACCTACCACAAAAGAAGTGATAAGCAGCGATCAATTTGACTGTTGTAGGCTGCCGTATCCCGCTTAAGGGCGAATTTCAAACGTTGTCCATCACAGAGACAAATGATCTGGCTCCAGCAGCGTCTATAGGAGTATCTGTCTGCTCACTTCTAGCTCCAGTGGAGACTGATGGAAAAATGGCCGCTAACAACCTGTGATCCTTGTTCCGGGTGCGCGTGTCACCATCGAGCCTTAATGACATCATAAAGCTGCTTCAAGTGCAAGACTTGCAGGCTTATATACAGTCTATCTATCTATCTATCTATCTAATGTATGTTACTGCATAGATATATATCTAGCTATATAAATAGATAGCTATATATCAATATAGATATTTCTACAAATATCTAGCTTTACGTATAAATTTAAACTTCTATAGTTATGGTTTTGTAGGGCTGAAAACATACATACAAAATTTGTATTATTATCAGCATTATTCTTATAATTGCCATTGATGTTATTCCAGGGACAGGTAATAAACCGCATGAGGCTTTGACCAATTTTTACCATTTTAGGTAAAAAGCTGCATTGACTGCACTTCTGCATTTTGTGGGATATGGTAGGACTGCAAGCAAATCCTGAGACAAGATATATCAAAAACACTCCATACAGCATGCAATTTCATTTTCCAAGATAGAAACATTGGTCACGCTGAACATTGTTGAACGTTTTCGCTGCAATGCATCCTGGGACGCTTGGATCCAGGTTCCATCATTCATGTTGCGCTATTTCAACCAACCTGTGTGGCTCATATTCACTTTGGGTTGACGATTGGCATGGTCATGGTGTAGGCCGAGCCTTTTTTGCCACTTCATCCGCCTCCGATCAAGCATAATGCCTTGCCCATAAGCATTCCCCTCCCTGGAATAACTTAACCTACCCATTCCCCTATCTGGAATAACTGTACCTACCACAAAAGAAGTGATAAGCAGCGATCAATTTGACTGTTGTAGGCTGCCGTATCCCGCTTAAGGGCGAATTTCAAACGTTGTCCATCACAGAGACAAATGATCTGGCTCCAGCAGCGTCTATAGGAGTATCTGTCTGCTCACTTCTAGCTCCAGTGGAGACTGATGGAAAAATGGCCGCTAACAACCTGTGATCCTTGTTCCGGGTGCGCGTGTCACCATCGAGCCTTAATGACATCATAAAGCTGCTTCAAGTGCAAGACTTGCAGGCTTATATACAGTCTATCTATCTATCTATCTATCTAATGTATGTTACTGCATAGATATATATCTAGCTATATAAATAGATAGCTATATATCAATATAGATATTTCTACAAATATCTAGCTTTACGTATAAATTTAAACTTCTATAGTTATGGTTTTGTAGGGCTGAAAACATACATACAAAATTTGTATTATTATCAGCATTATTCTTATAATTGCCATTGATGTTATTCCAGGGACAGGTAATAAACCGCATGAGGCTTTGACCAATTTTTACCATTTTAGGTAAAAAGCTGCATTGACTGCACTTCTGCATTTTGTGGGATATGGTAGGACTGCAAGCAAATCCTGAGACAAGATATATCAAAAACACTCCATACAGCATGCAATTTCATTTTCCAAGATAGAAACATTGGTCACGCTGAACATTGTTGAACGTTTTCGCTGCAATGCATCCTGGGACGCTTGGATCCAGGTTCCATCATTCATGTTGCGCTATTTCAACCAACCTGTGTGGCTCATATTCACTTTGGGTTGACGATTGGCATGGTCATGGTGTAGGCCGAGCCTTTTTTGCCACTTCATCCGCCTCCGATCAAGCATAATGCCTTGCCCATAAGCATTCCCCTCCCTGGAATAACTTAACCTACCCATTCCCCTATCTGGAATAACTGTACCTACCACAAAAGAAGTGATAAGCAGCGATCAATTTGACTGTTGTAGGCTGCCGTATCCCGCTTAAGGGCGAATTTCAAACGTTGTCCATCACAGAGACAAATGATCTGGCTCCAGCAGCGTCTATAGGAGTATCTGTCTGCTCACTTCTAGCTCCAGTGGAGACTGATGGAAAAATGGCCGCTAACAACCTGTGATCCTTGTTCCGGGTGCGCGTGTCACCATCGAGCCTTAATGACATCATAAAGCTGCTTCAAGTGCAAGACTTGCAGGCTTATATACAGTCTATCTATCTATCTATCTATCTAATGTATGTTACTGCATAGATATATATCTAGCTATATAAATAGATAGCTATATATCAATATAGATATTTCTACAAATATCTAGCTTTACGTATAAATTTAAACTTCTATAGTTATGGTTTTGTAGGGCTGAAAACATACATACAAAATTTGTATTATTATCAGCATTATTCTTATAATTGCCATTGATGTTATTCCAGGGACAGGTAATAAACCGCATGAGGCTTTGACCAATTTTTACCATTTTAGGTAAAAAGCTGCATTGACTGCACTTCTGCATTTTGTGGGATATGGTAGGACTGCAAGCAAATCCTGAGACAAGATATATCAAAAACACTCCATACAGCATGCAATTTCATTTTCCAAGATAGAAACATTGGTCACGCTGAACATTGTTGAACGTTTTCGCTGCAATGCATCCTGGGACGCTTGGATCCAGGTTCCATCATTCATGTTGCGCTATTTCAACCAACCTGTGTGGCTCATATTCACTTTGGGTTGACGATTGGCATGGTCATGGTGTAGGCCGAGCCTTTTTTGCCACTTCATCCGCCTCCGATCAAGCATAATGCCTTGCCCATAAGCATTCCCCTCCCTGGAATAACTTAACCTACCCATTCCCCTATCTGGAATAACTGTACCTACCACAAAAGAAGTGATAAGCAGCGATCAATTTGACTGTTGTAGGCTGCCGTATCCCGCTTAAGGGCGAATTTCAAACGTTGTCCATCACAGAGACAAATGATCTGGCTCCAGCAGCGTCTATAGGAGTATCTGTCTGCTCACTTCTAGCTCCAGTGGAGACTGATGGAAAAATGGCCGCTAACAACCTGTGATCCTTGTTCCGGGTGCGCGTGTCACCATCGAGCCTTAATGACATCATAAAGCTGCTTCAAGTGCAAGACTTGCAGGCTTATATACAGTCTATCTATCTATCTATCTATCTAATGTATGTTACTGCATAGATATATATCTAGCTATATAAATAGATAGCTATATATCAATATAGATATTTCTACAAATATCTAGCTTTACGTATAAATTTAAACTTCTATAGTTATGGTTTTGTAGGGCTGAAAACATACATACAAAATTTGTATTATTATCAGCATTATTCTTATAATTGCCATTGATGTTATTCCAGGGACAGGTAATAAACCGCATGAGGCTTTGACCAATTTTTACCATTTTAGGTAAAAAGCTGCATTGACTGCACTTCTGCATTTTGTGGGATATGGTAGGACTGCAAGCAAATCCTGAGACAAGATATATCAAAAACACTCCATACAGCATGCAATTTCATTTTCCAAGATAGAAACATTGGTCACGCTGAACATTGTTGAACGTTTTCGCTGCAATGCATCCTGGGACGCTTGGATCCAGGTTCCATCATTCATGTTGCGCTATTTCAACCAACCTGTGTGGCTCATATTCACTTTGGGTTGACGATTGGCATGGTCATGGTGTAGGCCGAGCCTTTTTTGCCACTTCATCCGCCTCCGATCAAGCATAATGCCTTGCCCATAAGCATTCCCCTCCCTGGAATAACTTAACCTACCCATTCCCCTATCTGGAATAACTGTACCTACCACAAAAGAAGTGATAAGCAGCGATCAATTTGACTGTTGTAGGCTGCCGTATCCCGCTTAAGGGCGAATTTCAAACGTTGTCCATCACAGAGACAAATGATCTGGCTCCAGCAGCGTCTATAGGAGTATCTGTCTGCTCACTTCTAGCTCCAGTGGAGACTGATGGAAAAATGGCCGCTAACAACCTGTGATCCTTGTTCCGGGTGCGCGTGTCACCATCGAGCCTTAATGACATCATAAAGCTGCTTCAAGTGCAAGACTTGCAGGCTTATATACAGTCTATCTATCTATCTATCTATCTAATGTATGTTACTGCATAGATATATATCTAGCTATATAAATAGATAGCTATATATCAATATAGATATTTCTACAAATATCTAGCTTTACGTATAAATTTAAACTTCTATAGTTATGGTTTTGTAGGGCTGAAAACATACATACAAAATTTGTATTATTATCAGCATTATTCTTATAATTGCCATTGATGTTATTCCAGGGACAGGTAATAAACCGCATGAGGCTTTGACCAATTTTTACCATTTTAGGTAAAAAGCTGCATTGACTGCACTTCTGCATTTTGTGGGATATGGTAGGACTGCAAGCAAATCCTGAGACAAGATATATCAAAAACACTCCATACAGCATGCAATTTCATTTTCCAAGATAGAAACATTGGTCACGCTGAACATTGTTGAACGTTTTCGCTGCAATGCATCCTGGGACGCTTGGATCCAGGTTCCATCATTCATGTTGCGCTATTTCAACCAACCTGTGTGGCTCATATTCACTTTGGGTTGACGATTGGCATGGTCATGGTGTAGGCCGAGCCTTTTTTGCCACTTCATCCGCCTCCGATCAAGCATAATGCCTTGCCCATAAGCATTCCCCTCCCTGGAATAACTTAACCTACCCATTCCCCTATCTGGAATAACTGTACCTACCACAAAAGAAGTGATAAGCAGCGATCAATTTGACTGTTGTAGGCTGCCGTATCCCGCTTAAGGGCGAATTTCAAACGTTGTCCATCACAGAGACAAATGATCTGGCTCCAGCAGCGTCTATAGGAGTATCTGTCTGCTCACTTCTAGCTCCAGTGGAGACTGATGGAAAAATGGCCGCTAACAACCTGTGATCCTTGTTCCGGGTGCGCGTGTCACCATCGAGCCTTAATGACATCATAAAGCTGCTTCAAGTGCAAGACTTGCAGGCTTATATACAGTCTATCTATCTATCTATCTATCTAATGTATGTTACTGCATAGATATATATCTAGCTATATAAATAGATAGCTATATATCAATATAGATATTTCTACAAATATCTAGCTTTACGTATAAATTTAAACTTCTATAGTTATGGTTTTGTAGGGCTGAAAACATACATACAAAATTTGTATTATTATCAGCATTATTCTTATAATTGCCATTGATGTTATTCCAGGGACAGGTAATAAACCGCATGAGGCTTTGACCAATTTTTACCATTTTAGGTAAAAAGCTGCATTGACTGCACTTCTGCATTTTGTGGGATATGGTAGGACTGCAAGCAAATCCTGAGACAAGATATATCAAAAACACTCCATACAGCATGCAATTTCATTTTCCAAGATAGAAACATTGGTCACGCTGAACATTGTTGAACGTTTTCGCTGCAATGCATCCTGGGACGCTTGGATCCAGGTTCCATCATTCATGTTGCGCTATTTCAACCAACCTGTGTGGCTCATATTCACTTTGGGTTGACGATTGGCATGGTCATGGTGTAGGCCGAGCCTTTTTTGCCACTTCATCCGCCTCCGATCAAGCATAATGCCTTGCCCATAAGCATTCCCCTCCCTGGAATAACTTAACCTACCCATTCCCCTATCTGGAATAACTGTACCTACCACAAAAGAAGTGATAAGCAGCGATCAATTTGACTGTTGTAGGCTGCCGTATCCCGCTTAAGGGCGAATTTCAAACGTTGTCCATCACAGAGACAAATGATCTGGCTCCAGCAGCGTCTATAGGAGTATCTGTCTGCTCACTTCTAGCTCCAGTGGAGACTGATGGAAAAATGGCCGCTAACAACCTGTGATCCTTGTTCCGGGTGCGCGTGTCACCATCGAGCCTTAATGACATCATAAAGCTGCTTCAAGTGCAAGACTTGCAGGCTTATATACAGTCTATCTATCTATCTATCTATCTAATGTATGTTACTGCATAGATATATATCTAGCTATATAAATAGATAGCTATATATCAATATAGATATTTCTACAAATATCTAGCTTTACGTATAAATTTAAACTTCTATAGTTATGGTTTTGTAGGGCTGAAAACATACATACAAAATTTGTATTATTATCAGCATTATTCTTATAATTGCCATTGATGTTATTCCAGGGACAGGTAATAAACCGCATGAGGCTTTGACCAATTTTTACCATTTTAGGTAAAAAGCTGCATTGACTGCACTTCTGCATTTTGTGGGATATGGTAGGACTGCAAGCAAATCCTGAGACAAGATATATCAAAAACACTCCATACAGCATGCAATTTCATTTTCCAAGATAGAAACATTGGTCACGCTGAACATTGTTGAACGTTTTCGCTGCAATGCATCCTGGGACGCTTGGATCCAGGTTCCATCATTCATGTTGCGCTATTTCAACCAACCTGTGTGGCTCATATTCACTTTGGGTTGACGATTGGCATGGTCATGGTGTAGGCCGAGCCTTTTTTGCCACTTCATCCGCCTCCGATCAAGCATAATGCCTTGCCCATAAGCATTCCCCTCCCTGGAATAACTTAACCTACCCATTCCCCTATCTGGAATAACTGTACCTACCACAAAAGAAGTGATAAGCAGCGATCAATTTGACTGTTGTAGGCTGCCGTATCCCGCTTAAGGGCGAATTTCAAACGTTGTCCATCACAGAGACAAATGATCTGGCTCCAGCAGCGTCTATAGGAGTATCTGTCTGCTCACTTCTAGCTCCAGTGGAGACTGATGGAAAAATGGCCGCTAACAACCTGTGATCCTTGTTCCGGGTGCGCGTGTCACCATCGAGCCTTAATGACATCATAAAGCTGCTTCAAGTGCAAGACTTGCAGGCTTATATACAGTCTATCTATCTATCTATCTATCTAATGTATGTTACTGCATAGATATATATCTAGCTATATAAATAGATAGCTATATATCAATATAGATATTTCTACAAATATCTAGCTTTACGTATAAATTTAAACTTCTATAGTTATGGTTTTGTAGGGCTGAAAACATACATACAAAATTTGTATTATTATCAGCATTATTCTTATAATTGCCATTGATGTTATTCCAGGGACAGGTAATAAACCGCATGAGGCTTTGACCAATTTTTACCATTTTAGGTAAAAAGCTGCATTGACTGCACTTCTGCATTTTGTGGGATATGGTAGGACTGCAAGCAAATCCTGAGACAAGATATATCAAAAACACTCCATACAGCATGCAATTTCATTTTCCAAGATAGAAACATTGGTCACGCTGAACATTGTTGAACGTTTTCGCTGCAATGCATCCTGGGACGCTTGGATCCAGGTTCCATCATTCATGTTGCGCTATTTCAACCAACCTGTGTGGCTCATATTCACTTTGGGTTGACGATTGGCATGGTCATGGTGTAGGCCGAGCCTTTTTTGCCACTTCATCCGCCTCCGATCAAGCATAATGCCTTGCCCATAAGCATTCCCCTCCCTGGAATAACTTAACCTACCCATTCCCCTATCTGGAATAACTGTACCTACCACAAAAGAAGTGATAAGCAGCGATCAATTTGACTGTTGTAGGCTGCCGTATCCCGCTTAAGGGCGAATTTCAAACGTTGTCCATCACAGAGACAAATGATCTGGCTCCAGCAGCGTCTATAGGAGTATCTGTCTGCTCACTTCTAGCTCCAGTGGAGACTGATGGAAAAATGGCCGCTAACAACCTGTGATCCTTGTTCCGGGTGCGCGTGTCACCATCGAGCCTTAATGACATCATAAAGCTGCTTCAAGTGCAAGACTTGCAGGCTTATATACAGTCTATCTATCTATCTATCTATCTAATGTATGTTACTGCATAGATATATATCTAGCTATATAAATAGATAGCTATATATCAATATAGATATTTCTACAAATATCTAGCTTTACGTATAAATTTAAACTTCTATAGTTATGGTTTTGTAGGGCTGAAAACATACATACAAAATTTGTATTATTATCAGCATTATTCTTATAATTGCCATTGATGTTATTCCAGGGACAGGTAATAAACCGCATGAGGCTTTGACCAATTTTTACCATTTTAGGTAAAAAGCTGCATTGACTGCACTTCTGCATTTTGTGGGATATGGTAGGACTGCAAGCAAATCCTGAGACAAGATATATCAAAAACACTCCATACAGCATGCAATTTCATTTTCCAAGATAGAAACATTGGTCACGCTGAACATTGTTGAACGTTTTCGCTGCAATGCATCCTGGGACGCTTGGATCCAGGTTCCATCATTCATGTTGCGCTATTTCAACCAACCTGTGTGGCTCATATTCACTTTGGGTTGACGATTGGCATGGTCATGGTGTAGGCCGAGCCTTTTTTGCCACTTCATCCGCCTCCGATCAAGCATAATGCCTTGCCCATAAGCATTCCCCTCCCTGGAATAACTTAACCTACCCATTCCCCTATCTGGAATAACTGTACCTACCACAAAAGAAGTGATAAGCAGCGATCAATTTGACTGTTGTAGGCTGCCGTATCCCGCTTAAGGGCGAATTTCAAACGTTGTCCATCACAGAGACAAATGATCTGGCTCCAGCAGCGTCTATAGGAGTATCTGTCTGCTCACTTCTAGCTCCAGTGGAGACTGATGGAAAAATGGCCGCTAACAACCTGTGATCCTTGTTCCGGGTGCGCGTGTCACCATCGAGCCTTAATGACATCATAAAGCTGCTTCAAGTGCAAGACTTGCAGGCTTATATACAGTCTATCTATCTATCTATCTATCTAATGTATGTTACTGCATAGATATATATCTAGCTATATAAATAGATAGCTATATATCAATATAGATATTTCTACAAATATCTAGCTTTACGTATAAATTTAAACTTCTATAGTTATGGTTTTGTAGGGCTGAAAACATACATACAAAATTTGTATTATTATCAGCATTATTCTTATAATTGCCATTGATGTTATTCCAGGGACAGGTAATAAACCGCATGAGGCTTTGACCAATTTTTACCATTTTAGGTAAAAAGCTGCATTGACTGCACTTCTGCATTTTGTGGGATATGGTAGGACTGCAAGCAAATCCTGAGACAAGATATATCAAAAACACTCCATACAGCATGCAATTTCATTTTCCAAGATAGAAACATTGGTCACGCTGAACATTGTTGAACGTTTTCGCTGCAATGCATCCTGGGACGCTTGGATCCAGGTTCCATCATTCATGTTGCGCTATTTCAACCAACCTGTGTGGCTCATATTCACTTTGGGTTGACGATTGGCATGGTCATGGTGTAGGCCGAGCCTTTTTTGCCACTTCATCCGCCTCCGATCAAGCATAATGCCTTGCCCATAAGCATTCCCCTCCCTGGAATAACTTAACCTACCCATTCCCCTATCTGGAATAACTGTACCTACCACAAAAGAAGTGATAAGCAGCGATCAATTTGACTGTTGTAGGCTGCCGTATCCCGCTTAAGGGCGAATTTCAAACGTTGTCCATCACAGAGACAAATGATCTGGCTCCAGCAGCGTCTATAGGAGTATCTGTCTGCTCACTTCTAGCTCCAGTGGAGACTGATGGAAAAATGGCCGCTAACAACCTGTGATCCTTGTTCCGGGTGCGCGTGTCACCATCGAGCCTTAATGACATCATAAAGCTGCTTCAAGTGCAAGACTTGCAGGCTTATATACAGTCTATCTATCTATCTATCTATCTAATGTATGTTACTGCATAGATATATATCTAGCTATATAAATAGATAGCTATATATCAATATAGATATTTCTACAAATATCTAGCTTTACGTATAAATTTAAACTTCTATAGTTATGGTTTTGTAGGGCTGAAAACATACATACAAAATTTGTATTATTATCAGCATTATTCTTATAATTGCCATTGATGTTATTCCAGGGACAGGTAATAAACCGCATGAGGCTTTGACCAATTTTTACCATTTTAGGTAAAAAGCTGCATTGACTGCACTTCTGCATTTTGTGGGATATGGTAGGACTGCAAGCAAATCCTGAGACAAGATATATCAAAAACACTCCATACAGCATGCAATTTCATTTTCCAAGATAGAAACATTGGTCACGCTGAACATTGTTGAACGTTTTCGCTGCAATGCATCCTGGGACGCTTGGATCCAGGTTCCATCATTCATGTTGCGCTATTTCAACCAACCTGTGTGGCTCATATTCACTTTGGGTTGACGATTGGCATGGTCATGGTGTAGGCCGAGCCTTTTTTGCCACTTCATCCGCCTCCGATCAAGCATAATGCCTTGCCCATAAGCATTCCCCTCCCTGGAATAACTTAACCTACCCATTCCCCTATCTGGAATAACTGTACCTACCACAAAAGAAGTGATAAGCAGCGATCAATTTGACTGTTGTAGGCTGCCGTATCCCGCTTAAGGGCGAATTTCAAACGTTGTCCATCACAGAGACAAATGATCTGGCTCCAGCAGCGTCTATAGGAGTATCTGTCTGCTCACTTCTAGCTCCAGTGGAGACTGATGGAAAAATGGCCGCTAACAACCTGTGATCCTTGTTCCGGGTGCGCGTGTCACCATCGAGCCTTAATGACATCATAAAGCTGCTTCAAGTGCAAGACTTGCAGGCTTATATACAGTCTATCTATCTATCTATCTATCTAATGTATGTTACTGCATAGATATATATCTAGCTATATAAATAGATAGCTATATATCAATATAGATATTTCTACAAATATCTAGCTTTACGTATAAATTTAAACTTCTATAGTTATGGTTTTGTAGGGCTGAAAACATACATACAAAATTTGTATTATTATCAGCATTATTCTTATAATTGCCATTGATGTTATTCCAGGGACAGGTAATAAACCGCATGAGGCTTTGACCAATTTTTACCATTTTAGGTAAAAAGCTGCATTGACTGCACTTCTGCATTTTGTGGGATATGGTAGGACTGCAAGCAAATCCTGAGACAAGATATATCAAAAACACTCCATACAGCATGCAATTTCATTTTCCAAGATAGAAACATTGGTCACGCTGAACATTGTTGAACGTTTTCGCTGCAATGCATCCTGGGACGCTTGGATCCAGGTTCCATCATTCATGTTGCGCTATTTCAACCAACCTGTGTGGCTCATATTCACTTTGGGTTGACGATTGGCATGGTCATGGTGTAGGCCGAGCCTTTTTTGCCACTTCATCCGCCTCCGATCAAGCATAATGCCTTGCCCATAAGCATTCCCCTCCCTGGAATAACTTAACCTACCCATTCCCCTATCTGGAATAACTGTACCTACCACAAAAGAAGTGATAAGCAGCGATCAATTTGACTGTTGTAGGCTGCCGTATCCCGCTTAAGGGCGAATTTCAAACGTTGTCCATCACAGAGACAAATGATCTGGCTCCAGCAGCGTCTATAGGAGTATCTGTCTGCTCACTTCTAGCTCCAGTGGAGACTGATGGAAAAATGGCCGCTAACAACCTGTGATCCTTGTTCCGGGTGCGCGTGTCACCATCGAGCCTTAATGACATCATAAAGCTGCTTCAAGTGCAAGACTTGCAGGCTTATATACAGTCTATCTATCTATCTATCTATCTATCTATCTAATGTATGTTACTGCATAGATATATATCTAGCTATATAAATAGATAGCTATATATCAATATAGATATTTCTACAAATATCTAGCTTTACGTATAAATTTAAACTTCTATAGTTATGGTTTTGTAGGGCTGAAAACATACATACAAAATTTGTATTATTATCAGCATTATTCTTATAATTGCCATTGATGTTATTCCAGGGACAGGTAATAAACCGCATGAGGCTTTGACCAATTTTTACCATTTTAGGTAAAAAGCTGCATTGACTGCACTTCTGCATTTTGTGGGATATGGTAGGACTGCAAGCAAATCCTGAGACAAGATATATCAAAAACACTCCATACAGCATGCAATTTCATTTTCCAAGATAGAAACATTGGTCACGCTGAACATTGTTGAACGTTTTCGCTGCAATGCATCCTGACACGCTTGGATCCAGGTTCTATCATTCATGCTGCGCCATTTCAACCAACCTGTGTGGCTCATATTCACTTTGGGTTGACGAGTTGCATGGTCATGGTGTAGGCCGAGCCTTTTT
Organism: Eleutherodactylus coqui; assembly: GCF_035609145.1. NCBI lineage: Eukaryota > Metazoa > Chordata > Amphibia > Anura > Eleutherodactylidae > Eleutherodactylus > Eleutherodactylus coqui. The sequence goes on along the minus strand of NW_027102214.1, from coordinate 21,258 downwards.
TGCCACTTCATCCGCCTCCGATCAAGCATAATGCCTTGCCCATAAGCATTCCCCACCCTGGAATATCTTAACCTACCCATTCCCCTATCTGGAATAACTGTACCTCCCTCAAAAGAAGTGATAAGCCGCAATATATTTGACTGTTGTAGGCTGCCGTCTCCCGCTTAAGGGCGAATTTCAAACGTTGTCCATCACAGAGACAAATGATCTGGCTCCAGCCGCGTCTATAGGAGTATCTGTCTGCTCACTTCTAGCTCCAGTGGAGACTGATGGAAAAATGGCCGCTAACAACCTGTGGTCCTTGTTCCGGGTGCGCGTGTCACCATCGAGCCTTAATGACATCATAAAGCTGCTTCAAGTGCAAGACTTGCAGGCTTATATACAGTCTATCTATCTATCTATCTATCTAATGTATGTTACTGCATAGATATATATCTAGCTATATAAATAGATAGCTATATATCAATATAGATATTTCTACAAATATCTAGCTTTACGTATAAATTTAAACTTGTATAGTTATGGTTTTGTAGGGCTGAAAACATACATACAAAATTTGTATTATTATCAGCATTATTCTTATAATTGCCATTGATGTTATTCCAGGGGCAGGTAATAAACCGCATGAGTCTTTGACCAATTTTTACCATTTTAGGTAAAAAGCTGCATTGACTGCACTTCTGCATTTTGTGGGATATGGTAGGACTGCAAGCAAATCCTGAGACAAGATATGTCAAAAACACTCCATACAGCATGCAATTTCGATTTCCAAGATAGAAACATTGGTCACGCTGAACATTGTTGAACGTTTTCACTGCAATGCATCCTGGGACGCTTGGATCCAGGTTCCATCATTCATGTTGCGCTATTTCAACCAACCTGTGTGGCTCATATTCACTTTGGGTTGACGATTGGCATGGTCATGGTGTAGGCCGAGCCTTTTTTGCCACTTCATCCGCCTCCGATCAAGCATAATGCCTTGCCCATAAGCATTCCCCTCCCTGGAATAACTTAACCTACCCATTCCCCTATCTGGAATAACTGTACCTACCACAAAAGAAGTGATAAGCAGCGATCAATTTGACTGTTGTAGGCTGCCGTATCCCGCTTAAGGGCGAATTTCAAACGTTGTCCATCACAGAGACAAATGATCTGGCTCCAGCAGCGTCTATAGGAGTATCTGTCTGCTCACTTCTAGCTCCAGTGGAGACTGATGGAAAAATGGCCGCTAACAACCTGTGATCCTTGTTCCGGGTGCGCGTGTCACCATCGAGCCTTAATGACATCATAAAGCTGCTTCAAGTGCAAGACTTGCAGGCTTATATACAGTCTATCTATCTATCTATCTATCTATCTATCTATCTAATGTATGTTACTGCATAGATATATATCTAGCTATATAAATAGATAGCTATATATCAATATAGATATTTCTACAAATATCTAGCTTTACGTATAAATTTAAACTTCTATAGTTATGGTTTTGTAGGGCTGAAAACATACATACAAAATTTGTATTATTATCAGCATTATTCTTATAATTGCCATTGATGTTATTCCAGGGACAGGTAATAAACCGCATGAGGCTTTGACCAATTTTTACCATTTTAGGTAAAAAGCTGCATTGACTGCACTTCTGCATTTTGTGGGATATGGTAGGACTGCAAGCAAATCCTGAGACAAGATATATCAAAAACACTCCATACAGCATGCAATTTCATTTTCCAAGATAGAAACATTGGTCACGCTGAACATTGTTGAACGTTTTCGCTGCAATGCATCCTGAGACGCTTGGATCCAGGTTCTATCATTCATGCTGCGCCATTTCAACCAACCTGTGTGGCTCATATTCACTTTGGGTTGACGAGTTGCATGGTCATGGTGTAGGCCGAGCCTTTTTTGCCACTTCATCCGCCTCCGATCAAGCATAATGCCTTGCCCATAAGCATTCCCCACCCTGGAATATCTTAACCTACCCATTCCCCTATCTGGAATAACTGTACCTCCCTCAAAAGAAGTGATAAGCCGCAATATATTTGACTGTTGTAGGCTGCCGTCTCCCGCTTAAGGGCGAATTTCAAACGTTGTCCATCACAGAGACAAATGATCTGGCTCCAGCCGCGTCTATAGGAGTATCTGTCTGCTCACTTCTAGCTCCAGTGGAGACTGATGGAAAAATGGCCGCTAACAACCTGTGGTCCTTGTTCCGGGTGCGCGTGTCACCATCGAGCCTTAATGACATCATAAAGCTGCTTCAAGTGCAAGACTTGCAGGCTTATATACAGTCTATCTATCTATCTATCTATCTATCTATCTATCTATCTAATGTATGTTACTGCATAGATATATATCTAGCTATATAAATAGATAGCTATATATCAATATAGATATTTCTACAAATATCTAGCTTTACGTATAAATTTAAACTTCTATAGTTATGGTTTTGTAGGGCTGAAAACATACATACAAAATTTGTATTATTATCAGCATTATTCTTATAATTGCCATTGATGTTATTCCAGGGACAGGTAATAAACCGCATGAGGCTTTGACCAATTTTTACCATTTTAGGTAAAAAGCTGCATTGACTGCACTTCTGCATTTTGTGGGATATGGTAGGACTGCAAGCAAATCCTGAGACAAGATATATCAAAAACACTCCATACAGCATGCAATTTCATTTTCCAAGATAGAAACATTGGTCACGCTGAACATTGTTGAACGTTTTCGCTGCAATGCATCCTGGGACGCTTGGATCCAGGTTCCATCATTCATGTTGCGCTATTTCAACCAACCTGTGTGGCTCATATTCACTTTGGGTTGACGATTGGCATGGTCATGGTGTAGGCCGAGCCTTTTTTGCCACTTCATCCGCCTCCGATCAAGCATAATGCCTTGCCCATAAGCATTCCCCTCCCTGGAATAACTTAACCTACCCATTCCCCTATCTGGAATAACTGTACCTACCACAAAAGAAGTGATAAGCAGCGATCAATTTGACTGTTGTAGGCTGCCGTATCCCGCTTAAGGGCGAATTTCAAACGTTGTCCATCACAGAGACAAATGATCTGGCTCCAGCAGCGTCTATAGGAGTATCTGTCTGCTCACTTCTAGCTCCAGTGGAGACTGATGGAAAAATGGCCGCTAACAACCTGTGATCCTTGTTCCGGGTGCGCGTGTCACCATCGAGCCTTAATGACATCATAAAGCTGCTTCAAGTGCAAGACTTGCAGGCTTATATACAGTCTATCTATCTATCTATCTATCTATCTATCTAATGTATGTTACTGCATAGATATATATCTAGCTATATAAATAGATAGCTATATATCAATATAGATATTTCTACAAATATCTAGCTTTACGTATAAATTTAAACTTCTATAGTTATGGTTTTGTAGGGCTGAAAACATACATACAAAATTTGTATTATTATCAGCATTATTCTTATAATTGCCATTGATGTTATTCCAGGGACAGGTAATAAACCGCATGAGGCTTTGACCAATTTTTACCATTTTAGGTAAAAAGCTGCATTGACTGCACTTCTGCATTTTGTGGGATATGGTAGGACTGCAAGCAAATCCTGAGACAAGATATATCAAAAACACTCCATACAGCATGCAATTTCATTTTCCAAGATAGAAACATTGGTCACGCTGAACATTGTTGAACGTTTTCGCTGCAATGCATCCTGAGACGCTTGGATCCAGGTTCTATCATTCATGCTGCGCCATTTCAACCAACCTGTGTGGCTCATATTCACTTTGGGTTGACGAGTTGCATGGTCATGGTGTAGGCCGAGCCTTTTTTGCCACTTCATCCGCCTCCGATCAAGCATAATGCCTTGCCCATAAGCATTCCCCACCCTGGAATATCTTAACCTACCCATTCCCCTATCTGGAATAACTGTACCTCCCTCAAAAGAAGTGATAAGCCGCAATATATTTGACTGTTGTAGGCTGCCGTCTCCCGCTTAAGGGCGAATTTCAAACGTTGTCCATCACAGAGACAAATGATCTGGCTCCAGCCGCGTCTATAGGAGTATCTGTCTGCTCACTTCTAGCTCCAGTGGAGACTGATGGAAAAATGGCCGCTAACAACCTGTGGTCCTTGTTCCGGGTGCGCGTGTCACCATCGAGCCTTAATGACATCATAAAGCTGCTTCAAGTGCAAGACTTGCAGGCTTATATACAGTCTATCTATCTATCTATCTATCTATCTAATGTATGTTACTGCATAGATATATATCTAGCTATATAAATAGATAGCTATATATCAATATAGATATTTCTACAAATATCTAGCTTTACGTATAAATTTAAACTTCTATAGTTATGGTTTTGTAGGGCTGAAAACATACATACAAAATTTGTATTATTATCAGCATTATTCTTATAATTGCCATTGATGTTATTCCAGGGACAGGTAATAAACCGCATGAGGCTTTGACCAATTTTTACCATTTTAGGTAAAAAGCTGCATTGACTGCACTTCTGCATTTTGTGGGATATGGTAGGACTGCAAGCAAATCCTGAGACAAGATATATCAAAAACACTCCATACAGCATGCAATTTCATTTTCCAAGATAGAAACATTGGTCACGCTGAACATTGTTGAACGTTTTCGCTGCAATGCATCCTGGGACGCTTGGATCCAGGTTCCATCATTCATGTTGCGCTATTTCAACCAACCTGTGTGGCTCATATTCACTTTGGGTTGACGATTGGCATGGTCATGGTGTAGGCCGAGCCTTTTTTGCCACTTCATCCGCCTCCGATCAAGCATAATGCCTTGCCCATAAGCATTCCCCTCCCTGGAATAACTTAACCTACCCATTCCCCTATCTGGAATAACTGTACCTACCACAAAAGAAGTGATAAGCAGCGATCAATTTGACTGTTGTAGGCTGCCGTATCCCGCTTAAGGGCGAATTTCAAACGTTGTCCATCACAGAGACAAATGATCTGGCTCCAGCAGCGTCTATAGGAGTATCTGTCTGCTCACTTCTAGCTCCAGTGGAGACTGATGGAAAAATGGCCGCTAACAACCTGTGATCCTTGTTCCGGGTGCGCGTGTCACCATCGAGCCTTAATGACATCATAAAGCTGCTTCAAGTGCAAGACTTGCAGGCTTATATACAGTCTATCTATCTATCTATCTATCTAATGTATGTTACTGCATAGATATATATCTAGCTATATAAATAGATAGCTATATATCAATATAGATATTTCTACAAATATCTAGCTTTACGTATAAATTTAAACTTCTATAGTTATGGTTTTGTAGGGCTGAAAACATACATACAAAATTTGTATTATTATCAGCATTATTCTTATAATTGCCATTGATGTTATTCCAGGGACAGGTAATAAACCGCATGAGGCTTTGACCAATTTTTACCATTTTAGGTAAAAAGCTGCATTGACTGCACTTCTGCATTTTGTGGGATATGGTAGGACTGCAAGCAAATCCTGAGACAAGATATATCAAAAACACTCCATACAGCATGCAATTTCATTTTCCAAGATAGAAACATTGGTCACGCTGAACATTGTTGAACGTTTTCGCTGCAATGCATCCTGGGACGCTTGGATCCAGGTTCCATCATTCATGTTGCGCTATTTCAACCAACCTGTGTGGCTCATATTCACTTTGGGTTGACGATTGGCATGGTCATGGTGTAGGCCGAGCCTTTTTTGCCACTTCATCCGCCTCCGATCAAGCATAATGCCTTGCCCATAAGCATTCCCCTCCCTGGAATAACTTAACCTACCCATTCCCCTATCTGGAATAACTGTACCTACCACAAAAGAAGTGATAAGCAGCGATCAATTTGACTGTTGTAGGCTGCCGTATCCCGCTTAAGGGCGAATTTCAAACGTTGTCCATCACAGAGACAAATGATCTGGCTCCAGCAGCGTCTATAGGAGTATCTGTCTGCTCACTTCTAGCTCCAGTGGAGACTGATGGAAAAATGGCCGCTAACAACCTGTGATCCTTGTTCCGGGTGCGCGTGTCACCATCGAGCCTTAATGACATCATAAAGCTGCTTCAAGTGCAAGACTTGCAGGCTTATATACAGTCTATCTATCTATCTATCTATCTAATGTATGTTACTGCATAGATATATATCTAGCTATATAAATAGATAGCTATATATCAATATAGATATTTCTACAAATATCTAGCTTTACGTATAAATTTAAACTTCTATAGTTATGGTTTTGTAGGGCTGAAAACATACATACAAAATTTGTATTATTATCAGCATTATTCTTATAATTGCCATTGATGTTATTCCAGGGACAGGTAATAAACCGCATGAGGCTTTGACCAATTTTTACCATTTTAGGTAAAAAGCTGCATTGACTGCACTTCTGCATTTTGTGGGATATGGTAGGACTGCAAGCAAATCCTGAGACAAGATATATCAAAAACACTCCATACAGCATGCAATTTCATTTTCCAAGATAGAAACATTGGTCACGCTGAACATTGTTGAACGTTTTCGCTGCAATGCATCCTGGGACGCTTGGATCCAGGTTCCATCATTCATGTTGCGCTATTTCAACCAACCTGTGTGGCTCATATTCACTTTGGGTTGACGATTGGCATGGTCATGGTGTAGGCCGAGCCTTTTTTGCCACTTCATCCGCCTCCGATCAAGCATAATGCCTTGCCCATAAGCATTCCCCTCCCTGGAATAACTTAACCTACCCATTCCCCTATCTGGAATAACTGTACCTACCACAAAAGAAGTGATAAGCAGCGATCAATTTGACTGTTGTAGGCTGCCGTATCCCGCTTAAGGGCGAATTTCAAACGTTGTCCATCACAGAGACAAATGATCTGGCTCCAGCAGCGTCTATAGGAGTATCTGTCTGCTCACTTCTAGCTCCAGTGGAGACTGATGGAAAAATGGCCGCTAACAACCTGTGATCCTTGTTCCGGGTGCGCGTGTCACCATCGAGCCTTAATGACATCATAAAGCTGCTTCAAGTGCAAGACTTGCAGGCTTATATACAGTCTATCTATCTATCTATCTATCTAATGTATGTTACTGCATAGATATATATCTAGCTATATAAATAGATAGCTATATATCAATATAGATATTTCTACAAATATCTAGCTTTACGTATAAATTTAAACTTCTATAGTTATGGTTTTGTAGGGCTGAAAACATACATACAAAATTTGTATTATTATCAGCATTATTCTTATAATTGCCATTGATGTTATTCCAGGGACAGGTAATAAACCGCATGAGGCTTTGACCAATTTTTACCATTTTAGGTAAAAAGCTGCATTGACTGCACTTCTGCATTTTGTGGGATATGGTAGGACTGCAAGCAAATCCTGAGACAAGATATATCAAAAACACTCCATACAGCATGCAATTTCATTTTCCAAGATAGAAACATTGGTCACGCTGAACATTGTTGAACGTTTTCGCTGCAATGCATCCTGGGACGCTTGGATCCAGGTTCCATCATTCATGTTGCGCTATTTCAACCAACCTGTGTGGCTCATATTCACTTTGGGTTGACGATTGGCATGGTCATGGTGTAGGCCGAGCCTTTTTTGCCACTTCATCCGCCTCCGATCAAGCATAATGCCTTGCCCATAAGCATTCCCCTCCCTGGAATAACTTAACCTACCCATTCCCCTATCTGGAATAACTGTACCTACCACAAAAGAAGTGATAAGCAGCGATCAATTTGACTGTTGTAGGCTGCCGTATCCCGCTTAAGGGCGAATTTCAAACGTTGTCCATCACAGAGACAAATGATCTGGCTCCAGCAGCGTCTATAGGAGTATCTGTCTGCTCACTTCTAGCTCCAGTGGAGACTGATGGAAAAATGGCCGCTAACAACCTGTGATCCTTGTTCCGGGTGCGCGTGTCACCATCGAGCCTTAATGACATCATAAAGCTGCTTCAAGTGCAAGACTTGCAGGCTTATATACAGTCTATCTATCTATCTATCTATCTAATGTATGTTACTGCATAGATATATATCTAGCTATATAAATAGATAGCTATATATCAATATAGATATTTCTACAAATATCTAGCTTTACGTATAAATTTAAACTTCTATAGTTATGGTTTTGTAGGGCTGAAAACATACATACAAAATTTGTATTATTATCAGCATTATTCTTATAATTGCCATTGATGTTATTCCAGGGACAGGTAATAAACCGCATGAGGCTTTGACCAATTTTTACCATTTTAGGTAAAAAGCTGCATTGACTGCACTTCTGCATTTTGTGGGATATGGTAGGACTGCAAGCAAATCCTGAGACAAGATATATCAAAAACACTCCATACAGCATGCAATTTCATTTTCCAAGATAGAAACATTGGTCACGCTGAACATTGTTGAACGTTTTCGCTGCAATGCATCCTGGGACGCTTGGATCCAGGTTCCATCATTCATGTTGCGCTATTTCAACCAACCTGTGTGGCTCATATTCACTTTGGGTTGACGATTGGCATGGTCATGGTGTAGGCCGAGCCTTTTTTGCCACTTCATCCGCCTCCGATCAAGCATAATGCCTTGCCCATAAGCATTCCCCTCCCTGGAATAACTTAACCTACCCATTCCCCTATCTGGAATAACTGTACCTACCACAAAAGAAGTGATAAGCAGCGATCAATTTGACTGTTGTAGGCTGCCGTATCCCGCTTAAGGGCGAATTTCAAACGTTGTCCATCACAGAGACAAATGATCTGGCTCCAGCAGCGTCTATAGGAGTATCTGTCTGCTCACTTCTAGCTCCAGTGGAGACTGATGGAAAAATGGCCGCTAACAACCTGTGATCCTTGTTCCGGGTGCGCGTGTCACCATCGAGCCTTAATGACATCATAAAGCTGCTTCAAGTGCAAGACTTGCAGGCTTATATACAGTCTATCTATCTATCTATCTATCTAATGTATGTTACTGCATAGATATATATCTAGCTATATAAATAGATAGCTATATATCAATATAGATATTTCTACAAATATCTAGCTTTACGTATAAATTTAAACTTCTATAGTTATGGTTTTGTAGGGCTGAAAACATACATACAAAATTTGTATTATTATCAGCATTATTCTTATAATTGCCATTGATGTTATTCCAGGGACAGGTAATAAACCGCATGAGGCTTTGACCAATTTTTACCATTTTAGGTAAAAAGCTGCATTGACTGCACTTCTGCATTTTGTGGGATATGGTAGGACTGCAAGCAAATCCTGAGACAAGATATATCAAAAACACTCCATACAGCATGCAATTTCATTTTCCAAGATAGAAACATTGGTCACGCTGAACATTGTTGAACGTTTTCGCTGCAATGCATCCTGGGACGCTTGGATCCAGGTTCCATCATTCATGTTGCGCTATTTCAACCAACCTGTGTGGCTCATATTCACTTTGGGTTGACGATTGGCATGGTCATGGTGTAGGCCGAGCCTTTTTTGCCACTTCATCCGCCTCCGATCAAGCATAATGCCTTGCCCATAAGCATTCCCCTCCCTGGAATAACTTAACCTACCCATTCCCCTATCTGGAATAACTGTACCTACCACAAAAGAAGTGATAAGCAGCGATCAATTTGACTGTTGTAGGCTGCCGTATCCCGCTTAAGGGCGAATTTCAAACGTTGTCCATCACAGAGACAAATGATCTGGCTCCAGCAGCGTCTATAGGAGTATCTGTCTGCTCACTTCTAGCTCCAGTGGAGACTGATGGAAAAATGGCCGCTAACAACCTGTGATCCTTGTTCCGGGTGCGCGTGTCACCATCGAGCCTTAATGACATCATAAAGCTGCTTCAAGTGCAAGACTTGCAGGCTTATATACAGTCTATCTATCTATCTATCTATCTATCTATCTATCTAATGTATGTTACTGCATAGATATATATCTAGCTATATAAATAGATAGCTATATATCAATATAGATATTTCTACAAATATCTAGCTTTACGTATAAATTTAAACTTCTATAGTTATGGTTTTGTAGGGCTGAAAACATACATACAAAATTTGTATTATTATCAGCATTATTCTTATAATTGCCATTGATGTTATTCCAGGGACAGGTAATAAACCGCATGAGGCTTTGACCAATTTTTACCATTTTAGGTAAAAAGCTGCATTGACTGCACTTCTGCATTTTGTGGGATATGGTAGGACTGCAAGCAAATCCTGAGACAAGATATATCAAAAACACTCCATACAGCATGCAATTTCATTTTCCAAGATAGAAACATTGGTCACGCTGAACATTGTTGAACGTTTTCGCTGCAATGCATCCTGGGACGCTTGGATCCAGGTTCCATCATTCATGTTGCGCTATTTCAACCAACCTGTGTGGCTCATATTCACTTTGGGTTGACGATTGGCATGGTCATGGTGTAGGCCGAGCCTTTTTTGCCACTTCATCCGCCTCCGATCAAGCATAATGCCTTGCCCATAAGCATTCCCCTCCCTGGAATAACTTAACCTACCCATTCCCCTATCTGGAATAACTGTACCTACCACAAAAGAAGTGATAAGCAGCGATCAATTTGACTGTTGTAGGCTGCCGTATCCCGCTTAAGGGCGAATTTCAAACGTTGTCCATCACAGAGACAAATGATCTGGCTCCAGCAGCGTCTATAGGAGTATCTGTCTGCTCACTTCTAGCTCCAGTGGAGACTGATGGAAAAATGGCCGCTAACAACCTGTGATCCTTGTTCCGGGTGCGCGTGTCACCATCGAGCCTTAATGACATCATAAAGCTGCTTCAAGTGCAAGACTTGCAGGCTTATATACAGTCTATCTATCTATCTATCTATCTAATGTATGTTACTGCATAGATATATATCTAGCTATATAAATAGATAGCTATATATCAATATAGATATTTCTACAAATATCTAGCTTTACGTATAAATTTAAACTTCTATAGTTATGGTTTTGTAGGGCTGAAAACATACATACAAAATTTGTATTATTATCAGCATTATTCTTATAATTGCCATTGATGTTATTCCAGGGACAGGTAATAAACCGCATGAGGCTTTGACCAATTTTTACCATTTTAGGTAAAAAGCTGCATTGACTGCACTTCTGCATTTTGTGGGATATGGTAGGACTGCAAGCAAATCCTGAGACAAGATATATCAAAAACACTCCATACAGCATGCAATTTCATTTTCCAAGATAGAAACATTGGTCACGCTGAACATTGTTGAACGTTTTCGCTGCAATGCATCCTGGGACGCTTGGATCCAGGTTCCATCATTCATGTTGCGCTATTTCAACCAACCTGTGTGGCTCATATTCACTTTGGGTTGACGATTGGCATGGTCATGGTGTAGGCCGAGCCTTTTTTGCCACTTCATCCGCCTCCGATCAAGCATAATGCCTTGCCCATAAGCATTCCCCTCCCTGGAATAACTTAACCTACCCATTCCCCTATCTGGAATAACTGTACCTACCACAAAAGAAGTGATAAGCAGCGATCAATTTGACTGTTGTAGGCTGCCGTATCCCGCTTAAGGGCGAATTTCAAACGTTGTCCATCACAGAGACAAATGATCTGGCTCCAGCAGCGTCTATAGGAGTATCTGTCTGCTCACTTCTAGCTCCAGTGGAGACTGATGGAAAAATGGCCGCTAACAACCTGTGATCCTTGTTCCGGGTGCGCGTGTCACCATCGAGCCTTAATGACATCATAAAGCTGCTTCAAGTGCAAGACTTGCAGGCTTATATACAGTCTATCTATCTATCTATCTATCTAATGTATGTTACTGCATAGATATATATCTAGCTATATAAATAGATAGCTATATATCAATATAGATATTTCTACAAATATCTAGCTTTACGTATAAATTTAAACTTCTATAGTTATGGTTTTGTAGGGCTGAAAACATACATACAAAATTTGTATTATTATCAGCATTATTCTTATAATTGCCATTGATGTTATTCCAGGGACAGGTAATAAACCGCATGAGGCTTTGACCAATTTTTACCATTTTAGGTAAAAAGCTGCATTGACTGCACTTCTGCATTTTGTGGGATATGGTAGGACTGCAAGCAAATCCTGAGACAAGATATATCAAAAACACTCCATACAGCATGCAATTTCATTTTCCAAGATAGAAACATTGGTCACGCTGAACATTGTTGAACGTTTTCGCTGCAATGCATCCTGGGACGCTTGGATCCAGGTTCCATCATTCATGTTGCGCTATTTCAACCAACCTGTGTGGCTCATATTCACTTTGGGTTGACGATTGGCATGGTCATGGTGTAGGCCGAGCCTTTTTTGCCACTTCATCCGCCTCCGATCAAGCATAATGCCTTGCCCATAAGCATTCCCCTCCCTGGAATAACTTAACCTACCCATTCCCCTATCTGGAATAACTGTACCTACCACAAAAGAAGTGATAAGCAGCGATCAATTTGACTGTTGTAGGCTGCCGTATCCCGCTTAAGGGCGAATTTCAAACGTTGTCCATCACAGAGACAAATGATCTGGCTCCAGCAGCGTCTATAGGAGTATCTGTCTGCTCACTTCTAGCTCCAGTGGAGACTGATGGAAAAATGGCCGCTAACAACCTGTGATCCTTGTTCCGGGTGCGCGTGTCACCATCGAGCCTTAATGACATCATAAAGCTGCTTCAAGTGCAAGACTTGCAGGCTTATATACAGTCTATCTATCTATCTATCTATCTAATGTATGTTACTGCATAGATATATATCTAGCTATATAAATAGATAGCTATATATCAATATAGATATTTCTACAAATATCTAGCTTTACGTATAAATTTAAACTTCTATAGTTATGGTTTTGTAGGGCTGAAAACATACATACAAAATTTGTATTATTATCAGCATTATTCTTATAATTGCCATTGATGTTATTCCAGGGACAGGTAATAAACCGCATGAGGCTTTGACCAATTTTTACCATTTTAGGTAAAAAGCTGCATTGACTGCACTTCTGCATTTTGTGGGATATGGTAGGACTGCAAGCAAATCCTGAGACAAGATATATCAAAAACACTCCATACAGCATGCAATTTCATTTTCCAAGATAGAAACATTGGTCACGCTGAACATTGTTGAACGTTTTCGCTGCAATGCATCCTGGGACGCTTGGATCCAGGTTCCATCATTCATGTTGCGCTATTTCAACCAACCTGTGTGGCTCATATTCACTTTGGGTTGACGATTGGCATGGTCATGGTGTAGGCCGAGCCTTTTTTGCCACTTCATCCGCCTCCGATCAAGCATAATGCCTTGCCCATAAGCATTCCCCTCCCTGGAATAACTTAACCTACCCATTCCCCTATCTGGAATAACTGTACCTACCACAAAAGAAGTGATAAGCAGCGATCAATTTGACTGTTGTAGGCTGCCGTATCCCGCTTAAGGGCGAATTTCAAACGTTGTCCATCACAGAGACAAATGATCTGGCTCCAGCAGCGTCTATAGGAGTATCTGTCTGCTCACTTCTAGCTCCAGTGGAGACTGATGGAAAAATGGCCGCTAACAACCTGTGATCCTTGTTCCGGGGTGCGCGTGTCACCATCGAGCCTTAATGACATCATAAAGCTGCTTCAAGTGCAAGACTTGCAGGCTTATATACAGTCTATCTATCTATCTATCTATCTATCTATCTAATGTATGTTACTGCATAGATATATATCTAGCTATATAAATAGATAGCTATATATCAATATAGATATTTCTACAAATATCTAGCTTTACGTATAAATTTAAACTTCTATAGTTATGGTTTTGTAGGGCTGAAAACATACATACAAAATTTGTATTATTATCAGCATTATTCTTATAATTGCCATTGATGTTATTCCAGGGACAGGTAATAAACCGCATGAGGCTTTGACCAATTTTTACCATTTTAGGTAAAAAGCTGCATTGACTGCACTTCTGCATTTTGTGGGATATGGTAGGACTGCAAGCAAATCCTGAGACAAGATATATCAAAAACACTCCATACAGCATGCAATTTCATTTTCCAAGATAGAAACATTGGTCACGCTGAACATTGTTGAACGTTTTCGCTGCAATGCATCCTGGGACGCTTGGATCCAGGTTCCATCATTCATGTTGCGCTATTTCAACCAACCTGTGTGGCTCATATTCACTTTGGGTTGACGATTGGCATGGTCATGGTGTAGGCCGAGCCTTTTTTGCCACTTCATCCGCCTCCGATCAAGCATAATGCCTTGCCCATAAGCATTCCCCTCCCTGGAATAACTTAACCTACCCATTCCCCTATCTGGAATAACTGTACCTACCACAAAAGAAGTGATAAGCAGCGATCAATTTGACTGTTGTAGGCTGCCGTATCCCGCTTAAGGGCGAATTTCAAACGTTGTCCATCACAGAGACAAATGATCTGGCTCCAGCAGCGTCTATAGGAGTATCTGTCTGCTCACTTCTAGCTCCAGTGGAGACTGATGGAAAAATGGCCGCTAACAACCTGTGATCCTTGTTCCGGGTGCGCGTGTCACCATCGAGCCTTAATGACATCATAAAGCTGCTTCAAGTGCAAGACTTGCAGGCTTATATACAGTCTATCTATCTATCTATCTATCTATCTATCTAATGTATGTTACTGCATAGATATATATCTAGCTATATAAATAGATAGCTATATATCAATATAGATATTTCTACAAATATCTAGCTTTACGTATAAATTTAAACTTCTATAGTTATGGTTTTGTAGGGCTGAAAACATACATACAAAATTTGTATTATTATCAGCATTATTCTTATAATTGCCATTGATGTTATTCCAGGGACAGGTAATAAACCGCATGAGGCTTTGACCAATTTTTACCATTTTAGGTAAAAAGCTGCATTGACTGCACTTCTGCATTTTGTGGGATATGGTAGGACTGCAAGCAAATCCTGAGACAAGATATATCAAAAACACTCCATACAGCATGCAATTTCATTTTCCAAGATAGAAACATTGGTCACGCTGAACATTGTTGAACGTTTTCGCTGCAATGCATCCTGAGACGCTTGGATCCAGGTTCTATCATTCATGCTGCGCCATTTCAACCAACCTGTGTGGCTCATATTCACTTTGGGTTGACGAGTTGCATGGTCATGGTGTAGGCCGAGCCTTTTTTGCCACTTCATCCGCCTCCGATCAAGCATAATGCCTTGCCCATAAGCATTCCCCACCCTGGAATATCTTAACCTACCCATTCCCCTATCTGGAATAACTGTACCTCCCTCAAAAGAAGTGATAAGCCGCAATATATTTGACTGTTGTAGGCTGCCGTCTCCCGCTTAAGGGCGAATTTCAAACGTTGTCCATCACAGAGACAAATGATCTGGCTCCAGCCGCGTCTATAGGAGTATCTGTCTGCTCACTTCTAGCTCCAGTGGAGACTGATGGAAAAATGGCCGCTAACAACCTGTGGTCCTTGTTCCGGGTGCGCGTGTCACCATCGAGCCTTAATGACATCATAAAGCTGCTTCAAGTGCAAGACTTGCAGGCTTATATACAGTCTATCTATCTATCTATCTATCTAATGTATGTTACTGCATAGATATATATCTAGCTATATAAATAGATAGTTATATATCAATATAGATATTTCTACAAATATCTAGCTTTACGTATAAATTTAAACTTGTATAGTTATGGTTTTGTAGGGCTGAAAACATACATACAAAATTTGTATTATTATCAGCATTATTCTTATAATTGCCATTGATGTTATTCCAGGGGCAGGTAATAAACCGCATGAGTCTTTGACCAATTTTTACCATTTTAGGTAAAAAGCTGCATTGACTGCACTTCTGCATTTTGTGGGATATGGTAGGACTGCAAGCAAATCCTGAGACAAGATATGTCAAAAACACTCCATACAGCATGCAATTTCGATTTCCAAGATAGAAACATTGGTCACGCTGAACATTGTTGAACGTTTTCACTGCAATGCATCCTGGGACGCTTGGATCCAGGTTCCATCATTCATGTTGCGCTATTTCAACCAACCTGTGTGGCTCATATTCACTTTGGGTTGACGATTGGCATGGTCATGGTGTAGGCCGAGCCTTTTTTGCCACTTCATCCGCCTCCGATCAAGCATAATGCCTTGCCCATAAGCATTCCCCTCCCTGGAATAACTTAACCTACCCATTCCCCTATCTGGAATAACTGTACCTACCACAAAAGAAGTGATAAGCAGCGATCAATTTGACTGTTGTAGGCTGCCGTATCCCGCTTAAGGGCGAATTTCAAACGTTGTCCATCACAGAGACAAATGATCTGGCTCCAGCAGCGTCTATAGGAGTATCTGTCTGCTCACTTCTAGCTCCAGTGGAGACTGATGGAAAAATGGCCGCTAACAACCTGTGATCCTTGTTCCGGGTGCGCGTGTCACCATCGAGCCTTAATGACATCATAAAGCTGCTTCAAGTGCAAGACTTGCAGGCTTATATACAGTCTATCTATCTATCTATCTATCTATCTATCTATCTATCTAATGTATGTTACTGCATAGATATATATCTAGCTATATAAATAGATAGCTATATATCAATATAGATATTTCTACAAATATCTAGCTTTACGTATAAATTTAAACTTCTATAGTTATGGTTTTGTAGGGCTGAAAACATACATACAAAATTTGTATTATTATCAGCATTATTCTTATAATTGCCATTGATGTTATTCCAGGGACAGGTAATAAACCGCATGAGGCTTTGACCAATTTTTACCATTTTAGGTAAAAAGCTGCATTGACTGCACTTCTGCATTTTGTGGGATATGGTAGGACTGCAAGCAAATCCTGAGACAAGATATATCAAAAACACTCCATACAGCATGCAATTTCATTTTCCAAGATAGAAACATTGGTCACGCTGAACATTGTTGAACGTTTTCGCTGCAATGCATCCTGAGACGCTTGGATCCAGGTTCTATCATTCATGCTGCGCCATTTCAACCAACCTGTGTGGCTCATATTCACTTTGGGTTGACGAGTTGCATGGTCATGGTGTAGGCCGAGCCTTTTTTGCCACTTCATCCGCCTCCGATCAAGCATAATGCCTTGCCCATAAGCATTCCCCACCCTGGAATATCTTAACCTACCCATTCCCCTATCTGGAATAACTGTACCTCCCTCAAAAGAAGTGATAAGCCGCAATATATTTGACTGTTGTAGGCTGCCGTCTCCCGCTTAAGGGCGAATTTCAAACGTTGTCCATCACAGAGACAAATGATCTGGCTCCAGCCGCGTCTATAGGAGTATCTGTCTGCTCACTTCTAGCTCCAGTGGAGACTGATGGAAAAATGGCCGCTAACAACCTGTGATCCTTGTTCCGGGTGCGCGTGTCACCATCGAGCCTTAATGACATCATAAAGCTGCTTCAAGTGCAAGACTTGCAGGCTTATATACAGTCTATCTATCTATCTATCTATCTATCTAATGTATGTTACTGCATAGATATATATCTAGCTATATAAATAGATAGCTATATATCAATATAGATATTTCTACAAATATCTAGCTTTACGTATAAATTTAAACTTCTATAGTTATGGTTTTGTAGGGCTGAAAACATACATACAAAATTTGTATTATTATCAGCATTATTCTTATAATTGCCATTGATGTTATTCCAGGGACAGGTAATAAACCGCATGAGGCTTTGACCAATTTTTACCATTTTAGGTAAAAAGCTGCATTGACTGCACTTCTGCATTTTGTGGGATATGGTAGGACTGCAAGCAAATCCTGAGACAAGATATATCAAAAACACTCCATACAGCATGCAATTTCATTTTCCAAGATAGAAACATTGGTCACGCTGAACATTGTTGAACGTTTTCGCTGCAATGCATCCTGGGACGCTTGGATCCAGGTTCCATCATTCATGTTGCGCTATTTCAACCAACCTGTGTGGCTCATATTCACTTTGGGTTGACGATTGGCATGGTCATGGTGTAGGCCGAGCCTTTTTGCCACTTCATCCGCCTCCGATCAAGCATAATGCCTTGCCCATAAGCATTCCCCTCCCTGGAATAACTTAACCTACCCATTCCCCTATCTGGAATAACTGTACCTACCACAAAAGAAGTGATAAGCAGCGATCAATTTGACTGTTGTAGGCTGCCGTATCCCGCTTAAGGGCGAATTTCAAACGTTGTCCATCACAGAGACAAATGATCTGGCTCCAGCAGCGTCTATAGGAGTATCTGTCTGCTCACTTCTAGCTCCAGTGGAGACTGATGGAAAAATGGCCGCTAACAACCTGTGATCCTTGTTCCGGGTGCGCGTGTCACCATCGAGCCTTAATGACATCATAAAGCTGCTTCAAGTGCAAGACTTGCAGGCTTATATACAGTCTATCTATCTATCTATCTATCTATCTATCTATCTATCTATCTATCTAATGTATGTTACTGCATAGATATATATCTAGCTATATAAATAGATAGCTATATATCAATATAGATATTTCTACAAATATCTAGCTTTACGTATAAATTTAAACTTCTATAGTTATGGTTTTGTAGGGCTGAAAACATACATACAAAATTTGTATTATTATCAGCATTATTCTTATAATTGCCATTGATGTTATTCCAGGGACAGGTAATAAACCGCATGAGGCTTTGACCAATTTTTACCATTTTAGGTAAAAAGCTGCATTGACTGCACTTCTGCATTTTGTGGGATATGGTAGGACTGCAAGCAAATCCTGAGACAAGATATATCAAAAACACTCCATACAGCATGCAATTTCATTTTCCAAGATAGAAACATTGGTCACGCTGAACATTGTTGAACGTTTTCGCTGCAATGCATCCTGGGACGCTTGGATCCAGGTTCCATCATTCATGTTGCGCTATTTCAACCAACCTGTGTGGCTCATATTCACTTTGGGTTGACGATTGGCATGGTCATGGTGTAGGCCGAGCCTTTTTTGCCACTTCATCCGCCTCCGATCAAGCATAATGCCTTGCCCATAAGCATTCCCCTCCCTGGAATAACTTAACCTACCCATTCCCCTATCTGGAATAACTGTACCTACCACAAAAGAAGTGATAAGCAGCGATCAATTTGACTGTTGTAGGCTGCCGTATCCCGCTTAAGGGCGAATTTCAAACGTTGTCCATCACAGAGACAAATGATCTGGCTCCAGCCGCGTCTATAGGAGTATCTGTCTGCTCACTTCTAGCTCCAGTGGAGACTGATGGAAAAATGGCCGCTAACAACCTGTGGTCCTTGTTCCGGGTGCGCGTGTCACCATCGAGCCTTAATGACATCATAAAGCTGCTTCAAGTGCAAGACTTGCAGGCTTATATACAGTCTATCTATCTATCTATCTATCTATCTATCTATCTATCTATCTAATGTATGTTACTGCATAGATATATATCTAGCTATATAAATAGATAGCTATATATCAATATAGATATTTCTACAAATATCTAGCTTTACGTATAAATTTAAACTTCTATAGTTATGGTTTTGTAGGGCTGAAAACATACATACAAAATTTGTATTATTATCAGCATTATTCTTATAATTGCCATTGATGTTATTCCAGGGACAGGTAATAAACCGCATGAGGCTTTGACCAATTTTTACCATTTTAGGTAAAAAGCTGCATTGACTGCACTTCTGCATTTTGTGGGATATGGTAGGACTGCAAGCAAATCCTGAGACAAGATATATCAAAAACACTCCATACAGCATGCAATTTCATTTTCCAAGATAGAAACATTGGTCACGCTGAACATTGTTGAACGTTTTCGCTGCAATGCATCCTGGGACGCTTGGATCCAGGTTCCATCATTCATGTTGCGCTATTTCAACCAACCTGTGTGGCTCATATTCACTTTGGGTTGACGATTGGCATGGTCATGGTGTAGGCCGAGCCTTTTTTGCCACTTCATCCGCCTCCGATCAAGCATAATGCCTTGCCCATAAGCATTCCCCTCCCTGGAATAACTTAACCTACCCATTCCCCTATCTGGAATAACTGTACCTACCACAAAAGAAGTGATAAGCAGCGATCAATTTGACTGTTGTAGGCTGCCGTATCCCGCTTAAGGGCGAATTTCAAACGTTGTCCATCACAGAGACAAATGATCTGGCTCCAGCAGCGTCTATAGGAGTATCTGTCTGCTCACTTCTAGCTCCAGTGGAGACTGATGGAAAAATGGCCGCTAACAACCTGTGATCCTTGTTCCGGGTGCGCGTGTCACCATCGAGCCTTAATGACATCATAAAGCTGCTTCAAGTGCAAGACTTGCAGGCTTATATACAGTCTATCTATCTATCTATCTATCTATCTATCTATCTATCTATCTATATGTATGTTACTGCATAGATATATATCTAGCTATATAAATAGATAGCTATATATCAATATAGATATTTCTACAAATATCTAGCTTTACGTATAAATTTAAACTTCTATAGTTATGGTTTTGTAGGGCTGAAAACATACATACAAAATTTGTATTATTATCAGCATTATTCTTATAATTGCCATTGATGTTATTCCAGGGACAGGTAATAAACCGCATGAGGCTTTGACCAATTTTTACCATTTTAGGTAAAAAGCTGCATTGACTGCACTTCTGCATTTTGTGGGATATGGTAGGACTGCAAGCAAATCCTGAGACAAGATATATCAAAAACACTCCATACAGCATGCAATTTCATTTTCCAAGATAGAAACATTGGTCACGCTGAACATTGTTGAACGTTTTCGCTGCAATGCATCCTGGGACGCTTGGATCCAGGTTCCATCATTCATGTTGCGCTATTTCAACCAACCTGTGTGGCTCATATTCACTTTGGGTTGACGATTGGCATGGTCATGGTGTAGGCCGAGCCTTTTTTGCCACTTCATCCGCCTCCGATCAAGCATAATGCCTTGCCCATAAGCATTCCCCTCCCTGGAATAACTTAACCTACCCATTCCCCTATCTGGAATAACTGTACCTACCACAAAAGAAGTGATAAGCAGCGATCAATTTGACTGTTGTAGGCTGCCGTATCCCGCTTAAGGGCGAATTTCAAACGTTGTCCATCACAGAGACAAATGATCTGGCTCCAGCAGCGTCTATAGGAGTATCTGTCTGCTCACTTCTAGCTCCAGTGGAGACTGATGGAAAAATGGCCGCTAACAACCTGTGATCCTTGTTCCGGGTGCGCGTGTCACCATCGAGCCTTAAT
>NW_027102213.1:20000-39158 GCF_035609145.1 Eleutherodactylus coqui | reverse complement strand
TCTCTCTCCCTCTCTCGGAAGGGGGGCCGCCCGAGGCGCACGGGCCTCGGGCGGCCAGGGGTGGAAGGGCTCCACCCCAAGGTGGCTTCGTACACCTCTTGAACGTGGCGCCCGGCCGCTCGGTGAGAGCGGGGTCTACCCGGGCAGACAGCCTGCTGGCCCCGCGGCCTGGACAGGCGGAGCGGGGACTCTTGCGCTCGGGGGCTCTGCTCGGCCCGGAGAGTGGGGTGCGGGGCGCCGTCGCCTCGCTGGAACCAGGGGTGTCGTGCCATTCGCGCGCGCGCGCCTAGCCGCCGCCAGAACAGGCCGGAAAGGATGAGCTTCATACGGATCTAAGCCGTTGCCCAAACTACCTCTGGCCCCTGTGACCGACACAGCCGTGGCACGCGCTTTCCTACGACACTCGACCGCCGGGCTCCCTCGGCCTGGGAGGCACTCTCAGGGGTGGGGGGCACCGCAGCCCCCCCAAGGTGGCTTCGTACACCTCTTGAACGTGGCGCCCGGCCGCTCGGAGAGCGGGGTCTACCCGGGCGGACAGCCTGTTGGCCCCGCGGCCTGGACAGGCGGAGTGGGGACAAGCCAAGGTTACCGGCGGGCGGGATCGACCGGGTAGCCGCCGTGGGGAACACAAGTTGGACGCCTCGCGCCGTCGCGGACCACCGTCCTCCGTCTCTCTCCCTCTCTCGGAAGGGAGGCCGCCCGAGGCGCACGGGCCTCGGACGGCCAGGGGTGGAAGGGCTCCACCCCGAGGTGGCTTCGTACACCTCTTGAACGTGGCCGCCCGGCCGCTCGGTGAGAGCGGGGTCTACCCGGGCAGACAGCCCGTCGGCCCCGCGGCCTGGACAGGCGGAACGGGGGCAAGCCAAGGCTACCGGCGGGCGGGATCGACCGGGTAGCCGCCGTGGGGAACACAACACGGACGCCTCGCGCCGTCGCGGACCACCGTCCTCCGTCTCTCTCTCTCCCTCTCTCGGAAGGGAGGCCGCCCGAGGCGCACGGGCCTCGGACGGCCGGGGGTGGAAGGGATCCACCCCCCGCGGGAAGGGGACGCGCGCCGGCGCCCGGACGCGGGAGCGTTGACCCGGGGGTCTTTACTCCGCCGAGGGGTAGCCCGGAGAAGGAGCGAGACCGGCCGGCGGGGGTGGAACACCCCCTCATGCCTCGCTCCTTCTGGGGATAAAGCGCGTCGTCCGCAGGCCGCCGTCCCCTATCCCCGCCCTGGACCGCCCGCATCGGCCGGAGCCCGAGGGGACAGGCGGGGGTCCTTCGCTTTCGGGAAAACCTTCACCAAACGTGGGGCCCGTGCCCCGCTCTCGGCCGCCCTGAGGCGGGAGAGCCCGGATCGTTCTCTCTCTCGGCGTCGGCCCCACCGACGCCGTCGCACGGTGGCCTGGGAAAGGGCTGCACCCCCTGCGCCACGCTTCTCCCCCGGAGTACTCCCCCCGCAGGGGGCTCCGCGGGGTGTCCCGACGCGCAGAGTCGCTCGCCTTCTTCCGCGGGGGACGGGAGGGACGCCCACGCGCGTCCCTTCCCCATCCTCGAGAGCCGTACGCGCCGAGGGTGAACCCGCTCGCCGGGGCGCCGGGGAGCAGGGCCCTTGTGGTCCTTCCCCGGACATGGGCGCGGCGAGGGTCCCCCGGCCGCGACGGCTCTCCCGTTGACCCACTCTCTCGCCTTGGGTGGTGGTGATGGAGGCGGCTGCCTACGCCTCAGCCCGGCATCTCGGAGGGGGGTCGCCCGGGCAGCCAGCCAGCCAGCCAGCCTGTTGGCCCCGCGGCCTGCACAGGCGGAGTGGGGACACTTGCGCTCTATGACTCTGCTCCCAGGGAGGTGGCAGAGGGGCGGCCGCGGTGCTTTGACTTTGAGCGGTCCCCACTCCAGCACTCTGAGAAATAGTCACTTTGTCAAAGACCGCACACCGCTCGTTCCCTTATATGCAAAAAAGGTGTTCGTCCTGACGTTTTGCGAGCCCTTATTTTACCGTCGTCGGCGCTATCAGGGGAAACAGGCCCGCTCCTTCCGCCTTCATGGAACCGTAGCTCGGCCCCGAGGGCCCAGGATTACCCTCATACCGGTTCTCACGACATGCGTCGACACTCGGCTCGGCCCCGGCAGCCGCAGCTCCCGCCGGCCCGGCCAGCCGGGTCCGCACCCCTGGCCGGCGCCTGGAGCGTCTGGACTTTGTCGTTTTCTCTCCGAGACTCGTCTCTGCCAACTGCCGTGGACTTCGGCGGGGGCTGCCGCGGGCTGTGCCCGGCCTCTTGGGGGTCCCGCCTGCCCGCGCAGGCAGCTAGGACGGGGTTATCAGCCCTCTCAGGGGGGCCTCCGCAGCCCCCCAAGGTGGCTTCGTACACCTCTTGAACGTTGGGCCCGGCCGCTCGGTGAGAGCGGGGTCTGCCCGGGCAGCCAGCCAGCCTGTCGGCCCCGCGGCCTGGACAGGCGGAGTGGGGACACTCGCGCTCGATGACTCTGCTCCCAGGGAGGTGGCAGAGGGGCGGACGCGGTGCTTTGACTTTGAGCGGTCCCCACTCCCTTCTCAGCACATTGAGAAATAGTCACTTTGTCAAAGACCGCACACCGCTCGTTCCCTTATATGCAAAAAAGGTGTTCGTCCTGACGTTTTGCGAGGCCTTAATTTACCGCCGTCGGCGCTATCAGGGCAAACAGGCCCGCTCCTTCCGCCTTCCCGGAACCGTGGCTCGGCCCCGAACGACCAGGTTTACCCTCATACCGGTTCTCACGACATGCATGGATACTCGGCTCAGCCCCGGCAGCCGCAGCTCCCGCCGGCCCGGCCAGCCGGGTACGCCCCCCTGGCCGGCGCCTGGAGCGTTTGCACTTTGTCATTTTTCCTCAAAGACTCATCTCTGCCAACTGCCGTGGGATTCAGCAGGGGCTGCCACGGCTGTTCCCCGCCTCCTGGGTGTCCTGCCCTGCAACACCGGAGGGTCAGTCGGGGTCTTGAGCAACTACTGGTAGGTGCAGCACCTCGGGGGCCCTCTGCAGCCAGCACACGGCTGCCAACAGCCCGCTCTCCATCACCAGCCAGCCCATCTGCATACATCTGCTGGGGGTGCTTTTTTGACTTCCCCCGTTTTGGCCTATGGGGAAAAGCCAAGGGGGGAAACTCCAGAGTCATGCCGACCTCCTGGAACCCCAGCTCGGCCTGGAGCTACTGGTTTGCCCCCTTCCCGGTTCTCAGGACATGCATCGACACTCGGCTCTTCCCCAGCCGCCGCAGCTCCCCTCGGCCCGGCCAGCCGGGTCCGCCCCCCGGACCGGCGCCTGGAGCGTTTGGACTTTGTCGTTTTTTTCTCAAAGACTCATCTCTGCCAACGACTTCAGCAGGGGCTGCCACCTGCTGTTCCCCGCCAATGGGTGTCCTGACCTGCAACACCGGAGGCTCAGGCGTGGTCTTGAGCAACTGCTGGTAGGTGCACCTCGGGGGCCCTCTGCAGCCAGCACACTGCTGCCAACAGCCCGCTCCCCGTCACCATCCAGCCCCTCTGCATACATCTGCCGGGGGTGCTTTTTTGACTTCCCCCATGTTGGCCTATGGGGAAAAGCCAGGGGGAAAACCTCCAGAGTCAGGCCGACCTCCTGGAACCCCAGCTCGGCCTGGAGCTACTGGTTTGCCCCCTTCCCGGTTCTCAGGACATGCATCGACACTCGGCTCTTCCCCAGCCGCCGCAGCTCCCCTCGGCCCAGCCAGCCGGGTCCACCCCCCTGGCCGGCACGCCTGGAGCGTTTGGACTTTGTCGTTTTTTCTCAAAGACTCATCTCTGCCAGCTGCCAAGGACTTCAGTTGGGGCTGCCACCTGCTGTTCCCCGCCAATGGGTGTCCTGCCCTGCCACACCGGAGGCTCAGGCAGGGTCTTGAGCAACTGCTGGTTGGTGCTCTCAGGGGGCCCCTCCACACCCCCAGGCCCACCTCCAGGGCCTCCCTCCCGGCCCCTGGAGCAGCCAGCGCCCCCTCGCCGTCAACGCTCTCTCCCCGTTGGGACTTTGAAACTTTTCTGACCGTGCAAGCTTCGTCAAACGGCAAGGGGGCAAGCGGCGGGCTCTGCCCGGCCTCCTGGGGTCCTGCCCGGGCACTTCGGAGGCTCAGGCTGGGTGTTGAGTGACTACTGGCAGGTGCACTCAGGGGGCCCTCCGCAGACGCCCAGGCACACCTCCGCAGCCAGCACACTGCTGCCAACAGCCCGCTCCCCGTCACACCCCAGCCGCTCTGCATACATCTGCCGGGGGTGCTTTTTTGACTTCCCCCATTTCGGCCTATGGGGAAAAGCCAGGGGGAAAACCTCCAGAGTCAGGCCGACCTCCTGGAACCCTAGCCCGGCCTGGAGCTACTGGTTTGCCCCCTTCCCGGTTCTCAGGACATGCATCGACACTCGGCTCTTCCCCAGCCGCCGCAGCTCCCCTCGGCCCAGCCAGCCGGGTCCGCCCCCCTGGCCGGCACGCCTGGAGCGTTTGGACTTTGTCATTTTCATGACTTGTCTCCTCAAACTTTGTTCGACTGCAAGGGGGGCTGCCACGGCTGTTCCCCGCCCCCTGGGTGTCCTTCCCTGCAACACCGGAGGCTCAGGCAGGGTCTTGAGCAACTTCTGTTGGGTGCTCTCAGGGGGCCCCTCCACACCCCCAGGCCCACCTCCAGGGCCTCCCTCCCGGCCCCTGGGGCAGCCAGCACCCCCTCGCCGTCAACACTCTCTCCCCGTTGGGACTTTGAAACTTTTTCTGACCGTGCAAGCTTCATCGGACGGCAAGGGGGCAGGCTGCGGTCTGTGCCCGGCCTGCTGGGGTCCTGCCCGGGGACATCGGAGGCTCAGCCTGGGTCTTGAGCCCCTACTGGTAGGTGCGCTTTGGGGGGCCCTCCGCAGCCGCCCCGGGCCACCCCTGCAGCCAGCAAACTGCTGCCAACAGCCCGCCGCTCTCCATCACCAACCAGCCAGCCAGCCCCGTCTGCACACATCTGCGGGGGGGTGCTTTTTTTGAGACATACTGTCACTTTGTCAAAGACCGCACACCGCTCGTTCCCTTATACCCCGACAAGGTGTTCGTGCTGACGTTTTGCGAGGCCTTATTTTACCGCCGTCGGCGCTATCAGGGGAAACAGGCCCGCTCCTTCCGCCTTCGTGGAACCGGGGCTCGGCCCGGAGCGACCAGGATTACCCTCATACCGGTTCTCACGACATGCATTGACACTCGGCTCAGCCCCGGCAGCCGCAGCTCCCGCCGGCCCAGCCAGCCGGGTCCGCCGCCCTGGCCGGCACGCCTGGAGCGTTTGGACTTTGTCGTTTTTTCTCCAAGACTCATCTCTGCCAACGACTATAGCATGGGCTGCCACCTGCTGTTCCCCGCCAATGGGTGTCCTGACCTGCAACACCGGAGGCTCAGGCGGGGTCTTGAGCAACGGCTGATAGGTGCACTCAGGGGGCCCTCTGCAGCCGCCCAGGGCCACCCCTGCAGCCACCACACAGCTGCCAACAGCCCGCTCTCCGTCACCCCCCAGCCCCTCTGCATACATCTGCTGGGGGTGCTTTTTTGACTTCCCCCATTTTGGCCAATGGGAAAATGCCAGGGGGAAAGCCTCCAGAGTCATGCCGACCTCGTGGAACTCCAACCCGGCCTGGAGCTACTGGTTTGTCCCCTTCCCGGTTCTCAGGACCTGCATCGACACTCGGCTCAGCCCCGGCAGCCGCGGCCCCCGCCGGCCCGGCCAGCCGGTTCCGCCACCCTGCCCGGCGCCTGGAGCGTTTGGACTTTGTCATTTTTTCCCCCAAGACTCGCCTCTGCCAACTGCCAAGGACTTCAGCAGGGGCTGCCACGGCTGTTCCCCGCCTCCTGGGGTTCATGCCCGGGCACACCGGAGGCTCAGGCAGGGTCTTGAGCAACTACTGTTGGGTGCTCTCAGGGGGGCCCCTCCACACCCCCAGGCCGACCTCCAGGGGCTGCCCCCGGCCCCTGGAGCAGCCAGCACCCCCTCGCCGTCAACACTCTCTCCCCGTTGGGACTTTGAAACTTTTCTGACCGTGCAAGCTTCATTGGACGGCAAGGGGGTGACCTGCGGGCTCTACCCGGCCTCCTGGGGTCCTGCCCGGGGACATCGGAGGCTCAGCCTGGGTCTTGAGCTACTGCTGGTAGGTGCACTCAGGGGGCCCTCTTCAGCCGCCCAGGGCCACCCCTGCAGCCACCAGACAGCTGCCAACAGCCCGCTCTCTGTCACCCCCCAGCCCCTCTGCATACATCTGCTGGGGGTGCTTTTTTGGCTCCCCCCGTTTTGGCCTATGGGGAAAAGCCAGGGGGAAAACCTCCAGAGTCAGGCCGATCCCCTGGAACTCCAACCCGGCCTGGAGCCACCGGTTTGTCCCCTTCCCGGTTCTCAGGACATGCATTGACACTCGGCTCAGCCCCGGCAGCCGCAGCCCCCGCCGGCCCGGCCACCCGGGTCCGCCACCCTGCCCGGCGCCTGGAGCGTTTGGACTTTGTCGTTTTTTCTCCAAGACTCGCCTCTGGCACATGCC
Source organism: Eleutherodactylus coqui (assembly GCF_035609145.1). NCBI lineage: Eukaryota > Metazoa > Chordata > Amphibia > Anura > Eleutherodactylidae > Eleutherodactylus > Eleutherodactylus coqui. Next base: position 32,637 of record NW_027102213.1, on the reverse strand, counting down.
ATGGACCTCAGCGGGGGCTGCTCCCCGCCTCCCGGGTGTCCTGCCCGGGCACATCGGAGGCTCAGCCAGGGTCTTGGGCCCCTACTGGTAGGTGCACTTTGGGGGCCCTCCGCAGCCGCCCAGGCCCACCACTGCAGCCACCACACAGCTGCCAACAGCCCGCTCTCCATCACCCACCAGCCCATTGCATACATCTGCTGGGGGTGCTTTTTTGCCTCCCCGCGTTTTGGCCTATGGGGAAAAGCCAGGGGGAAAACCTCCAGAGTCAGGCCGACCTCCTGGAACTCCAACCCGGACTGGAGCCACCGGTCTGTCCCCTTCCCGGTTCTCAGGACATGCATTGACACTCGGCTCAGCCCCAGCCGCCGCAGCCCCCGCCGGCCCGGCCAGCCGGGTCCGCACCCCTGGCCGGCACGCCTGGAGCGTTTGGACTTTGTCATTTTCATGACTTGTCTCCTCAAACTTTGTCCGACTGCAAGGGGGGCTGCCGCAGTCCGTGCCCAGCCTCCAGGGGTTGCCCCTGGAGCAGCCAGTAACCCCCTCGCCGTCAACACTCTCTCCCCGTTGGGACTTTGAAACTTTTCTGACCGTGCAAGCTTCGTCAAACGGCGAGGGGGCAGGCTGCGGTCTGTGCCCGGCCTCCTGGGGTTCTGCCCGGGGACATCGGAGGCTCAGCCAGGGTTTTGAGCCACCGCTGGCAGGTGCACTCAGGGGGCCCTCCGCAGACGCCCATGCACACCTCTTCAGCCAGCACACTGCTGCCAAACACCCGCTCCCCATCACCCCCCAGCCCCTCTGCATACATCTGCTGGGGGTGCTTTTTTGACTTCCCCCATTTTGGCCTATGGGGAAAAGCCAGGGGGAAAACCTCCAGAGTCAGGCCGACCTTCTGGAACTCGAGCTCGGCCTGGAGCCGCCGGTTTGTCCCCTTCCCGGTTCTCAGGACCTGCATTGACACTCGGCTCAGCCCCGGCAGCCGCAGCCCCCGCCGGCCCGGCCAGCCGGGTCCGCCACCCTGCCCGGTGCCTGGAGCGTTTGGACTTTGTCATTTTCATGACTTGTCTCCTCAAACTTTGTTCAACTGCAAGGGGGGCTGCCACGGCTGTTCCCCGCCCCCTGGGTGTCCTTCCCTGCAACACCGGAGGCTCAGGCAGGGTCTTGAGCAACTTCTGTTGGGTGCTCTCAGGGGGCACCTCCACACCCCCAGGGCCTCCCACCCGGCCCCTGGGGCAGCCAGCACCCCCTCGCCATCAACGCTCTCTCACCGTTGGGACTTTGAAACTTTTCTGACCATGCAAGCTTCGTCAAACGGCAAGGGGGCAAGCGGCGGGCTCTGCCCGGCCTCCTGGGGTCCTGCCCGGGGACATCGGAGGCTCAGCCAGGGTGTTGAGCCACTGCTGGCAGGTGCACTCAGGGGGCCCTCCGCAGCCGCCCAGGCACACCTCTGCAGCCAGCACACTGCTGCCAACAGCCCGCTCCCCATCACCCGCCAGCCCCTCTGCATACATCTGCCGGGGGTGCTTTTTTGACTTCCCCCGTTTTGGCCTATGGGGAAAAGCCAGGGGGAAAACCTCCACAGTCAGGCCGACCTCCTGGAACCCTAGCCCGGCCTGGAGCTACTGGTTTGCCCCCTTCCCGGTTCTCAGGACATGCCTTGACACTCGGCTCTTCACCAGCCGCCGCAGCTCCCGCCGGCCCGGCCAGCCGGGTCCTCCCCCCTGGCCGGCGCCTGGAGCGTTTGGACTTTGTCATTTTATTCAAAGACCCATCTCTGCCAACTGCCGTGGGCTTCAGCAGTGGCTGCCGCGGGCTGTGCACGGCCTACTAGGGGGGGGTCCCGCCTGCCCGCGCAGGCAGCTAGGACAGGGCTCTCAGCAAGGGCTTGGAGGCGGTGTCAGGGGGGCCTCCGCAGCCCCCCAAGGTGGCTTCCTACACCTCTCGAACGTTGGGGCCCGGCCGCTCGGAGAGCGGGGTCTGCCCGGGCAGCCAGCCGGCCTGTCGGCCCCACGGCCTGGACAGGCGGAGTGGGGACACTCGCGCTCGATGACTCTGCTCCCAGGGAGGTGGCAGAGGGGCGGCCGCGGTGCTTTGACTTTGAGCGGTCCCCACTCCTCAGCACATTGAGAAATAGTCACTTTGTCAAGGACCGCACACCGCTCGTTCCCTTATATGCAAAAAAGGTGTTCGTCCTGACGTTTTGCGAGGCCTTAATTTACCGCCGTCGGCGCTATCAGGGGAAACGGGCCCGCTCCTTCCGCCCTCCTGGAACCGTGCCTCGGCCCGGAGCGACCAGGATCACCCTCATACCGGTTCTCGTGACATACATCGACACTCGGCTCAGCCCCGGCAGCCGCAGCTCCCACCGGCCCAGCCAGCCGGGTCCGCCACCCTGGCCGGCACGCCTGGAGCGTTTGGACTTTGTCGTTTTTTCAAAGACTCATCTCTGCCAACGACTTCAGCAGGGGCTGCCACCTGCTGTTCCCCGCCAATGGGTGTCCTGCCCTGCAACACCGGAGGCTCAGGCAGGGTCAAGAGCAACTGCTGGTAGGTGCACTCAGGGGGCCCTCTGCAGCCGCCCAGGGCCACCTCTGCAGCCAGCACACTGCTGCCAACAGCCCGCTCCCCGTCACCCCCCCAGGCCCCTCTGCATACATCTGCCGGGGGTGCTTTTTTGACTTCCCCCATTTTGGCCAATGGGAAAATGCCAAGGGGAAAACCTCCAGAGTCAGGCCGACCTCATGGAACTCAAGCCCGGCCTGGAGCCACCGGTCTGTCCCCTTCCCGGTTCTCAGGGATTTTTGGACTTGTGATTTCCGTGATTCGTCTCTTCGAACTTTGTTGGACTACAATGGGGGGCGACCGGCGGTCCGTGCCCAGCCTCCAGGGTGTCCTGCCCTGCAACGCCAGAGGCGCGGGCAGGGTCTTGACCGACTACTGTTGGGTGCTCCTAGGGGGCCCCTCCACACCCCCAGGCCCACCTCCAGGGCCTCCCTCCCGGCCCCTGGAGCAGCCAGCGCCCCCTCGCCGTCAACGCTCTCCCCCCGTTGGGACTTTGAAACTTTTTTCTGACCGTGCAAGCTTCGTCAAACGGCAAGGGGGCAGCCGGCGTTCTGTGCCCGGCCTCCTGGGGTCCTGCCCGGGCACATCGGAGGCTCAGCCTGGGTCTTGAGCCACCACTGGTAGGTGCACTCAGGGGGCCCTCCGCAGACGCCCATGCACACCTCTGCAGCCAGCACACTGCTGCCAAACAGCCCGCTCCCCATGACCCGCCAGACCCTCTGCATACATCTGCTGGGGGTGCTTTTTTGACTTCCCCCGTTTTGGCCTATGGGGAAAAGCCAGGGGGAAAACCTCCAGAGTCAGGCCGACCTCCTGGAACTCCAGCTCGGCCTGGAGCTACTGGTTTGTCCCCTTCCCGGTTCTCAGGACATGCATTGACACTCGGCTCAGCCCCGGCAGCCGCAGCCCCCGCCGGCCCAGCCAGCCGGGTCCGCCCCCCTGGCCGGCGCCTGGAGCGTTTGGACTTTGTCATTTTCATGACTCGTCTCCTCAAACTTTGTCCGACTGCAAGGGGGGCTGCCGCAGTCCGTGCCCAGCCTCCAGGGGTTGTCCCCGGCCCCTGGAGCAGCCAGCACCCCCTCGCCGTCAACGCTCTCTCCCCGTTGGGACTTTGAAACTTTTCTGACCGCGCAAGCTTCGTCAAACGGCAAGGGGGGGCAGCCGGCGTTCTGTGCCCGGCCTCCTGGGGTCCTGCCGGGGCACATCGGAGGCTCAGCCAGGGTGTTGAGCCACCGCTGGCAGGTGCACTCAGGGGGCCCTCCGCAGCCGCCCATGCCCACCCCTGCAGCCAGCACACGGCTGCCAACAGCCCGCTCTCCATCACCCCCCAGCCCCTCTGCATACATCTGCTGGGGGTGCTTTTTTGACTTCCCCCATTGTGGCCAATGGGACAATGCCAAGGGGAAAACCTCCAGAGTCCTGCCGACCTCCTGGAACTCCAACCCGGCCTGGAGCCACCGGTTTGTCCCCTTCCCGGTTCTCAGGACCTGCATCGACACTCGGCTCAACCCCGGCAGCCGCAGCTCCCGCCGGCCCGGCCAGCCAGGTCCGCCCCCCTGGCCGGCACGCCTGGAGCGTTTGGACTTTGTCATTTTTTTCTCCAAGACTCGCCTCTGGCACATGCCGTGGACTTCAGCGGGGGCTGCTCCCCGCCTCCTGGGTGTCCTGCCCGGGGAACTTCGGAGGCTCAGCCTGGGTCTTGGGCCCCTACTTGTAGGTGCACTTTGGGGGCCCTCCGCAGCCGCCCAGGCCCACCCCTGCAGCCGCCACACAGCTGCCAACAGCCCGCTCTCCATCACCCCCCAGCCCATTGCACACATCTGCCGGGGGTGCTTTTTTGACTTCCCCCATTTTGGCCTAAGGGGAAAGGCCGGGGGGAAAACCTCCAGAGTCAGGCCGACCTCCTGGAACTCCAACCCGGCCTGGAGCCACCGGTTTGTCCCCTTCCCGGTTCTCAGGACATGCATTGACACTCGGCTCAACCCTGGCAGCCGCAGCTCCCGCCGGCCCGGCCAGCCGGGTCCGCACCCCTGGCCGGCTCGCCTGGAGCGTTTGGACTTTGTCATTTTCATGACTTGTCTCCTCAAACTTTGTTCGACCGCAAGGGGGTGTGCCGCGGTCCGTGCCCAGCCTCCAGGGGTTGCCCCCGGCCCCTGGAGCAGCCGGCACCCCCTCGCCCTCAACACTCTCTCCCCGTCGGGACTTTGAAACTTTTTTCTGACCGTGCAAGCTTCGTCAAAAGGCAAGGGGGCAGGCTGCGGTCTGTGCCCGGCCTCCTGGGGTCCTGCCCGGGGACATCGGAGGCTCAGCCAGGGTGTTGAGCCACCGCTGGCAGGTGCACTCAGGGGGCCCTCCGCAGCCGCCCAGGTCCACCCCTGCAGCCAGCACACGGCTGCCAACAGCCCGCTCTCCATCACCCCCCAGCCCCTCTGCATACATCTGCTGGGGGTGCTTTTTTGACTTCCCCCATTTTGGCCTATGGGGAAAAGCCAGGGGGAAAACCTCCAGAGTCAGGCCGACCTTCTGGAACTCGAGCTCGGCCTGGAGCCGCCGGTTTGTCCCCTTCCCGGTTCTCAGGACCTGCATTGACACTCGGCTCAGCCCCGGCAGCCGCAGCCCCCGCCGGCCCGGCCAGCCGGGTCCGCCACCCTGCCCGGCGCCTGGAGCGTTTGGACTTTGTCGTTTTTTCTCCAAGACTCGCCTCTGGCACATGCCATGGACCTCAGCGGGGGCTGCTCCCCGCCTCCTGGGTGTCCTGCCCGGGCACATCGGAGGCTCAGCCTGGGTCTTGGGCCCCTTCTGGTAGGTGCACTTTGGGGGCCCTCCGCAGCCGCCCAGGCCCACCTCCTGCAGCCACCACACAGCTGCCAACTGCCCGCTCTCCGTCACCCGCCAGCCCCTCTGCATACATCTGCTGGGGGTGCTTTTTTGACTTCCCCCATTGTGGCCAATGGGACAATGCCAAGGGGAAAACCTCCAGAGTCCTGCCGACCTCCTGGAACTCCAACCCGGCCTGGAGCCACCGGTTTGTCCCCTTCCCGGTTCTCAGGACCTGCATTGACACTCGGCTCAGCCCCGGCCGCCGCAGCTCCCGCCGGCCCCGGCCAGCCGGGTCCGCACCCCAGGCCGGCGCCTGGAGCGTTTGGACTTTGTCATTTTCATGACTTGTCTCCTCAAACTTTGTTCGACTGCAAGGGGGGCTGCCGCAGTCCGTGCCCAGCCTCCAGGGGTTGCCCCCGGCCCCTGGAGCAGCCAGCACCTCCTCGCCGTCAACACTCTCCCCCCGTGGGGACTTTGAAACTTTTCTGACCGTGCAAGCTTCGTCAAACGGCAAGGGGGCAAGCGGCGGGCTCTGCCCGGCCTCCTGGGGTCCTGCCCGGGGACATCGGAGGCTCAGCGGGGGTTTTCAGCCACCACTGGTAGGTGCGCTTTGGGGGCCCTCCGCAGCCGCCCCGGGCCACCCCTGCAGCCAGCACACTGCTGCCAACAGCCCGCCGCTCTCCCACACCAGCCAGCCCCGTCTGCACACATCTGCCGGGGGTGCTTTTTTGAGAAACACTGTCACTTTGTCAAAGACCGCACACCGCTCGTTCCCTTATACCCCGACAAGGTGTTCGTGCTGACGTTTTGCGAGGCCTTATTTTACCGCCGTCGGCGCTATCAGGGGAAGCGGGCCCGCTCCTTCCGCCCTCCTGGAACCGTGCCTCGGCCCGGAGCGGCCAGGTTTACCCTCATACCGGTTCTCGTGACCTGCATTGACACTCGGCTCTTCCCCGGCCGCCGCAGCTCCCGCCGGTCCGACCAGCTGGGTCCGCCCCCCTGGACGGCACGCCTGGAGCGTTTGGACTTTGTCATTTTCATGACTCGTCTCCTCAAACTTTGTTCGACTGCAAGGGGGGCTGCCGCAGTCCGGGCCCAGCCTCCAGCGGTTGCCCCCGGCCGCTGGAGCTGCCAGCACCCCCTCGCCGTCAACACTCTCTCCCCGTTGGGACTTTGAAACTTTTCTGACCGTGCAAGCTTCGTCAAACGGCAATGGGGGGCAACCGGCGTTCTGTGCCCGGCCTCCTGGGGTCCTGCCCGGGCACATCGGAGGCTCAGCCTGGGTTTTCAGCCACCACGGGCAGGTGCACTCAGGGGGCCCACCGCAGCCGCCCAGGCCCACCCCTGCAGCCACCACGCAGCTGCCAACAGCCCGCTCTCCGTCACCCCCCAGCCCCTTCTGCATACATCTGCCGGGGGTGCTTTTTTGACTTCCCCCCTTTTGGCCTATGGGGAAAAGCCAGGGGGAAAACCTCCAGAGTCAGGCCGACCTTCTGGAACTCCAGCTCGGACTGGAGCCACCGGTTTGTCCCCTTCCCGGTTCTCAGGAGATGCATCGACACTCGGCTCAGCCCCGGCAGCCGCAGCACCCGCCGGCCAGGCCAGCCACGTCCGCCCCCCTGGCCGGCGCCTGGAGCGTTTGGACTTTGTCGTTTTTTTCCCCAAGACTCGCCTCTGCCAACTGCCAAGGACTTCAGCAGGGGCTGCCACGGCTGTTCCCCGCCTCCTGGGGTTCATGCCCGGGCACATCGGAGGCTCAGGCAGGGTCTTGAGCAACTACTGTTGGGTGCTCTCAGGGGGGCCCCTCCACACCCCCAGGCCGACCTCCAGGGGCTGCCCCCGGACCCTGGAGCAGCCTGCACCCCCCTCGCCGTCAACACTCTCCCCCCGTTGGGACTTTGAAACTTTTCTGACCGTGCGAGCTTCATCGGACGGGAAGGGGGCGACCTGCGGGCTCTGCCCGGCCTCCCGGGGTCCCTGCCCGGGCCCCGTGGGAGGTACAGGCAGGGTTTCTCACCTACTACCCGTAGGCACTCTCAGGGGGCCCTCCGCGCCCTCAGGCCGCCCTCCCCGGGCTTCCCCCGGGTCCGCGGAGCAGCCCGCCACCCCTCGCCGCACTGTCTCTCGCCCCCCGTCGGGACTTTGAAACTTTTCCCCCCCGTGCAAACCTCACCGGGGGGCAGAGGGAGAGACCTGCGGGCCGTGCCCGGCCTCCCGGGACTCCCTCCGGGCAGCGCGGGCGGCTCGGACGGGGTTTTCAGCGAGTGCTGGGGGGGGTGTCTTCGGGGGCCCCCCGCGGGCCCCCCGGGGCACCTGCGCGGGGTGGCCCCTGCTGCCAGGCACCCACTCCCCATCGACCATCCAGCCCCCCTACATACATCTGGCGGGGGTGCTTTTTTGAGTTCCCCCATTTTGGCAACTTGGCACCTCCTATGGGGAAACCGGCAAAATCATGCCGACCTCCTGGAACTCCGGCTCGGCCTGGAGCCGCCGGTTTGTCCCCTTCCCGGTTCTCAGGCATTTTCGGACTTTGTCATTTTTTCAGCACTCTGTCAATGCGGCCAGCGGGAGCTGCCGCGGTCTGTGCCCAGGCACCAGGCACTAAAAACGGACACAGTCGGAGGGTCAGGGGGTGTCTCGGCCAGATACTGAAAAACACTCAGGGGGTGCCCAGGCACCAGGCGCTCCAAACGGACACAGTCGGAGGGTCAGGGGGTGTCTCGGCCAGATACTGGAAAACACTCAGGGGCGCCCGGAGGCTGCACAGGGCCACCCCAGGCCGCTCCCCCGGGCACCCGGGCGGCCATATTGGCGGCTGAGACCCCCTCTTCAGCGAACGCCAGGGGGCGCTCAGGGGCACACGGGGGCTGCTCCACTCGCCCCAGGGCGGCCCCCGCGGGTACCCGGGCGGCCATATTGGCGGCTGGGACCCCCTCTTGAGCAAACGCCAGGGGGGCGCTCAGGGACGCACGGGGGCTGCTCCACTCGCCCCAGGCCGGCCTCCCTGGGTACCCGGGCGGGCACATTAGCGGCTGAGACCCCCTCTCCACCAGAGACCGGGGGGCGCTCGGGGACACACGGGGGCTGCTCCACTCGCCCCAGGCCGGACTCCCTGAGGCGGGCACATTAGCGGCTGAGACCCCCTCTCCACCAGAGACCGGGGGGCGCTCGGGGACACACGGGGGCTGCTCCACTCGCCCCAGGCCGGACTCCCTGAGGCGGGCACATTAGCGGCTGAGACCCCCTCTCCACCAGAGACCGGGGGGCGCTCGGGGACACACGGGGGCTGCTCCACTCGCCCCAGGCCGGCCTCCCTGAGGCGGGCACATTAGCAGCTGAGACCCCCTCTCCACCAATGACCGGGGGACGCTCAGGGACACACGGGGGCTGCTCCACTCGCCCCAGGCCGGCCTCCCTGGGTACCCAGGCGGGCACATTAGCGGCTGAGACCCCCTCTCCACCAGAGACCGGGGGGCGCTCGGGGACACACGGGGGCTGCTCCACTCGCCCCAGGCCGGACTCCCTGAGGCGGGCACATTAGCGGCTGAGACCCCCTCTCCACCAGAGACCGGGGGGCGCTCGGGGACACACGGGGGCTGCTCCACTCGCCCCAGGCCGGCCTCCCTGAGGCGGGCACATTAGCAGCTGAGACCCCCTCTCCACCAATGACCGGGGGACGCTCAGGGACACACGGGGGCTGCTCCACTCGCCCCAGGCCGGACTCCCTGAGGCGGGCACATTAGCGGCTGAGACCCCCTCTCCACCAAAGACCGGGGGGCACTCGGGGATACACGGGGGCTGCTCCACTCGCCCCAGGCCGGACTCCCTGAGGCGGGCACATTAGCGGCTGAGACCCCCTCTCCACCAAAGACCGGGGGACACTCAGGGACACACGGGGGCTGCTCCACTCGCCCCAGGCCGGCCTCCCTAGGTACCCGGGCGGGCACATTAGCGGCTGAGACCCCCTCTCCACCAAAGACCGGGGGGCGCTCAGGGACACACGGGGGCTGCTCCACTCGCACCAGGCCGGCCTCCCTGAGGCGGGCACATTAGCGGCTGAGACCCCCTCTTCAGCAAACGTCAGGGGACACTCAGGGACACGCGGGGGCTGCTCCACTCGCCCCAGGCCGGCCTCCCTGAGGCGGGCACATTAGCGGCTGAGACCCCCTCTCGACCAAAGACCGGGGGACGCTCAGGGACACACGGGGGCTGCTCCACTCGCCCCAGGCCGGCCTCCCTGAGGCGGGCACATTAGCGGCTGAGGCCCCCTCTCCACCAAAGACCGGGGGACGCTCAGGGACACACGGGGGCTGCTCCACTCGCCCCAGGCCGGCCTCCCTGAGGCGGGCACATTAGCGGCTGAGACCCCCTCTCGACCAAAGACCGGGGGACGCTCAGGGACACACGGGGGCTGCTCCACTCGCCCCAGGCCGGCCTCCCTGAGGCGGGCACATTAGCGGCTGAGGCCCCCTCTCCACCAAAGACCGGGGGACACACAGGGACACACGGGGGCTGCTCCACTCGCCCCAGGCCGGCCTCCCTGAGGCGGGCACATTAGCGGCTGAGGCCCCCTCTCCACCAGAGACCGGGGGACGCTCAGGGACACACGGGGGCTGCTCCACTCGCCCCAGGCCGGCCTCCCTGAGGCGGGCACATTAGCGGCTGAGACCCCCTCTCCACCAAAGACCGGGGGACGCTCAGGGACACACGGGGGCTGCTCCACTCGCCCCAGGCCGGACTCCCTGAGGCGGGCACATTAGCGGCTGAGACCCCCTCTCCACCAAAGACCGGGGGGGCACTCGGGGACACACGGGGGCTGCTCCACTCGCCCCAGGCCGGACTCCCTGAGGCGGGCACATTAGCGGCTGAGACCCCCTCTCCACCAGAGACCGGGGGGCGCTCGGGGACACACGGGGGCTGCTCCACTCGCCCCAGGCCGGCCTCCCTAGGTACCCAGGCGGGCACATTAGCGGCTGAGACCCCCTCTTCAGCAAACGCCAGGGGACACTCAGGGACACACGGGGGCTGCTCCACTCGCCCCAGGCCGGCCTCCCTAGGTACCCGGGCGGGCACACTAGCGGCTGAGACCCCCTCTCGACCAAAGACCGGGGGACGCTCAGGGACACACGGGGGCTGCTCCACTCGCCCCAGGCCGGCCTGCCTAGGTACCCGGGCGGGCACATTAGCGGCTGAGACCCCCTCTCGACCAAAGACCGGGGGACGCTCAGGGACACACGGGGGCCGCTCCACTCACCCCCAGGCCGACCTCCAGGGCCTCCCTCCCGGCCCCTGGAGCAGCCAGCGCCCCCTCGCCGTCAACACTCTCTCCCCCGTTGGGACTTTGAAACTTTTTCTGACCGTGCGAGCTTCATCGGACGGCAAAGGGGGCAAGCTGCGGTCCGTGCCCGGCCTGCTGGGGTCCTGCCCGGGGACATCGGAGGCTCAGCCAGGGTCTTGAGCCACCGCTGGCAGGTGCACTTTGGGGGCCCTCCGCAGCCGCCCCGGGCCACCCCTTGCAGCCAGCACACTGCTGCCAACAGCCCGCCGCTCTCCGTCACCAGCCAGCCCCGTCTGCACGCATCTGCCGGGGGTGCTTTTTTTGGAGAAATACTGTCACTTTGTCAAAGACCGCACACCGCTCGTTCCCTTATACCCCGACAAGGTGTTCGTGCTGACGTTTTGCGAGGCCTTATTTTACCGCCGTCGGCGCTATCAGGGGAAACGGGCCCGCTCCTTCCGCCCTCCTGGAACCCTGGCTCGGCCCGGAGCGACCAGGATTACCCTCATACCGGTTCTCACCACCTGCATCGACACGCGGCTCTGCCCCGGCCGCCGCAGCTCTCGCCGGCCCGGCCGGGTCCGCACCCCTGGCCGGCACGCCTGGAGCGTTTGGACTTTGTCGTTTTTTTTCTCCAAGAGTCGCCTCTGGCACATGCCATGGACTTCAGCGGGGGCTGCTCCCCGCCCCCTGGGTGTCCTGCCCGGGCACATCGGAGGCTCAGCCTGGGTCTTCAGCCCCTACTGGTAGGTGCGCTTTGGGGGCCCTCCGCAGCCGCCCGGGGCCCATCCCTGCAGCCAGCACACGGCTGCCAGCAGCCACCACACAGCTGCCAACAGCCACCACACAGCTGCCAACAGCCCGCTCTCCGTCACCCCCCAGCCCCTCCTGCATACATCTGCTGGGGGTGCTTTTTTGCCTCCCCCCGTTTTGGCCTATGGAGAAAAGCCAGGGGGAAAACCTCCAGAGTCAGGCCGACCTCATGGAACTCCAACCCGGCCTGGAGCCACCGGTTTGTCCCCTTCCCGGTTCTCAGGACATGCGTCGACGCTCGGCTCAGCCCCGGCCGCCGCAGCTCCCGCCGGCCCGGCCAGCCGGGTCCACACCCCTGGCCAGCGCCTGGAGCGTTTGGACTTTGTCATTTTTTCAAAGACTCATCTCTGCCAACTGCCGTGGGCTTCAGCGGGGGCTGCTCCCCGCCTCCTGGGTGTCCTGCCCGGGCACATCGGAGGCTCAGCCTGGGTCTCGAGCCCCCTACTGGTAGGTGCACTACGGGGGCCCTCGGCAGCCGCCCAGGCCCACCCCTGCAGCCAGCACACGGCTGCCAGCAGCCACCACACAGCTGCCAACAGCCCGCTCTCCGTCACCCCCCAGCCCCTTCTGCATACATCTGGCGGGGGTGCTTTTTTGACTTCCCCCCTTTTGGCCAATGGGAAAATGCCAAGGGGAAAACCTCCAGAGTCAGGCCGACCTCATGGAACTCCAACCCGGGCTGGAGCCACCGGTTTGTCCCCTTCCCGGTTCTCAGGACATGCACTGACACTCGGCTAAGCCCCGGCCGCCGCAGCCCCCGCCGGCCCGGCCAGCCCGGTCCGCGCCCCTGGCCAGCGCCTGGAGCGTTTGGACTTTGTCATTTTTTCTCAAAGACCCATCTCTGCCAACTGCCATGGACCTCAGCGGGGGCAGCTCCCCGCCTCCTGGGTGTCCTGCCCGGGCACATCGGAGGGTCAGCCTAGGTCTTGAGCTACTGCTGGTAGGTGCGCTTTGGGGGCCCTCGGCAGCCGCCCAGGCCCACCCCTGCAGCCAGCACACGGCTGCCAGCAGCCACCACACAGCTGCCAACAGCCCGCTCCCCATCACCCCCCAGCCCAACTCTGCATACATCTGCCGGGGGTGCTTTTTTGACTTCCCCCCTTTTGGCCTATGGGGAAAAGCCAGGGGGAAAACCTCCAGAGTCAGGCCGACCTGCTGGAACTCCAA
>NW_027102213.1:0-10000 GCF_035609145.1 Eleutherodactylus coqui | reverse complement strand
GCCGAAGCCCGAGGGGACAGGCGGGGGTCCTTCGCGCTCGGGAAAACCGTCACGCGAAACAAAGGGGGCCGCGCCGCGCTCTCGGCCGCCCTGAGGCGGGAGAGCTCGGGTCGTTGTCGCTCGGCGTCGACCCCCGACGCCATCGCACGGTGCCTGGGAAAGGGCTGCATCCCTGAGCCACGCGTCCCCCGGAGTGCTCCCCCCGCAGGGGGCTCCGCGAGGTGTCGCGGCGGCAGGGTCGCTCGCCTTCTTCCGCCTCGGACCGTCTGCGCGAAGCCAACCTCCCGGCGGGAGGGTAGACCGAAGGGGGTCGCCCGTCCTTGTGACCCCGCGGAGGGGGCCAAGGGCGGGACTCTGGCTCGGGGGACGGGAGGGGCGCCCGCGCGTCCCCTTCCCCGTCGCCGAGAGCCGTACGCCGGCGTGTGGACCTGCTCGCCGGAGTTCGTCCGGGGCTCGGTAGGGGTGCTCGGCCCTTGAGGTCCTGCCCCGGACAGGGGCGCGGCGAGGGTCCCCTGGCCGCGTCGGCTCTCACGTCGACCCACTCTCTCGCGTGGGATGGCGGCGCGGAAGGCCTCGGCCCGGCATCTCGGAGGGGGGTCGCCCGGGCGGGCAAGCCGGCCAGCCTGCTGGCCCCGCGGCCTGCGCAGGCGGGGTGGGGGGGACTCTTGCTCTCGGTGGCTCTGCCCCAGGAGGGTGCGGGGTGGCGGCAGAGGGGAGGCCGCCGCGGGTGCTTCGAGTTTGAGAAATACTCACTTGGTCAGAGACCGCACACCGCTCGTTCCCTTATATGCAAAAAAGGTGTTCGTCCTGACGTTTTGCGAGGCCTTATTTTACCGTCGTCGGCGCTATCAGGGGAAACACGCCCGCTCCTTCCGTCTCCCTGGAACCGCGCCTCGGCCCCGAGGGCCCAGGTTCAACCTCATACCGGTTCTCACGACATGCATCGACACTCGGTGCAACTCCAGCAGCCGCAGCTCCCGCCGGCCCGGCCAGCCAGGTACGCACCCCTGGTCGGCGCTTGGAGCGTTTGCACTTTGTCGTTTTTTTCTCCAAGACTCCTATCTGCCAACTGCTGTGGACTTCAGCGGTGGCTGCCGCGGGCTATGCGCGGCCTCCTGGGGGTCCCGCCTGCCCGCGCAGGCAGCTAGGACGGGGTTATCAGCAAAGCCTGTGAGGCGCTCTCATGGGGAGGGGGGGCTCCGCAGCCCCCCAAGGTGGCTTCGTACACCTCTTGAACGTTGCGGCCCGGCCGCTCGGAGAGAGCGGTGTCTACCCGGGCAGACAGCCTGTCGGCCCCGCGGCCTGGGCAGGCGGAGCAGGTACTCTTGCGCTCGGGGGCTCTGCTCGGCCCGGAGAGTTGTGTGCGGGGCGCCGTCGCCTCGCTGGAACCAGGGGCGTCGTGACGTTCGCGCGCGCCTAGCCGCCGCCAGAACAGGCCAGAAAGGTTGAGCTGCATACGGATCTAAGCCGTTGCCCAAACTAACTCTGGCCCGTGTGACACAGCCGCGCGCGCGCTTTCCTACGACACTCGACCGCCGGGCTCCCTCGGCCTGGGAGGCACTCTCGGGGCGGGGGGCACCGCAGCCCCCCAAGGTGGCTTCGTACACCTCTTGAACGTGGCGCCCGGCCGCTCGGAGAGCGGGGTCTACCCGGGCAGACAGCCTGTTGGCCCCGCGGCCTGGACAGGCGGAGCGGGGACACTTGCGCTCGGGGGCTCTGCTCCAAGGAGCGAGAGCGGCCACTCTGCTCGGCCCGGAGAGTGGGGTGCGGGGCGCCGTCGCATCGCTGGAGCCAGGGGCGTCGTGCCGTGCGCGCACGCCTAGCCGCCGCCAGAACAGGCCGGAAAGGTTGAGCTGCATACGGATCTAAGCCGTTGCCCAAACTAACTCTGGCCCGTGTGACCGACACAGCCGCGCACGCGCTTTCCTACGACACTCGACCGCCGGGCTCCCTCGGCCTGGGAGGCACTCTCGGGGCGGGGGGCACCGCAGCCCCCCAAGGTGGCTTCCGTACACCTCTTGAACGTTGGGGCCCGGCCGCTCGGAGAGCGGGGTCTACCCGGGCAGACAGCCTGTCGGCCCCGCGGCCTGGACAGGCGGAGCGGGGACTCTTGCGCTCGGGGGCTCTGCTCCAAGGAGCGAGAGCGGCCGCTCTGCACGGCCCGGAGAGCGGGGTGCGGGGCGCCGTCGCCTCGCTGGAACCAGGGGCGTCGTGACGTTCGCGCGCGCCTAGCCGCCGCCAGAACAGGCCGGAAAGGTTGAGCTGCATACGGATCTAAGCCGTTGCCCAAACTAACTCTGGCCCGTGTGACCGACACAGCCGCGCACGCGCTTTCCTACGACACTCGACCGCCAGGCTCCCCTCGGCCTGGGAGGCACTCTCGGGGCGGGGGGCACCGCAGCCCCCCAAGGTGGCTTCGTACACCTCTTGAACGTGGCGCCCGGCCGCTCGGAGAGCGGGGTCTACCCGGGCAGACAGCCTGTCGGCCCCGCGGCCTGGACAGGCGGAGCGGGGACACTTGCACTCGGGGGCTCTGCTCCAAGGAGCGAGAGCGGCCACTCTGCTCGGCCCGGAGAGTGGGGTGCGGGGCGCCGTCGCATCGCTGGAGCCAGGGGCGTCGTGCCGTGCGCGCACGCCTAGCCGCCGCCAGAACAGGCCGGAAAGGATGAGCTTCATACGGATCTAAGCCGTTGCCCAAACTACCTCTGGCCCCTGTGACCGACACAGCCGTGGCACGCGCTTTCCTACGACACTCGACCGCCGGGCTCCCTCGGCCTGGGAGGCACTCTCGGGGAGGGGGGCACCGCAGCCCCCCCAAGGTGGCTTCCGTACACCTCTTGAACGTTGGGGCCCGGCCGCTCGGTGAGAGCGGGGTCTACCCGGGCAGACAGCCCGTCGGCCCCGCGGCCTGGACAGGCGGAGCGGGGACAAGCCAAGGCTACCGGCGGGCGGGATCGACCGGGTAGCCGCCGTGGGGAACACAACTTGGACGTCTCGCGCCGTCGCGGACCACCGTCCTCCGTCTCTCTCTCCCTCTCTCGGAAGGGAGGCCGCCCGAGGCGCACGGGCCTCGGACGGCCAGGGGTGGAAGGGCTCCACCCCAAGGTGGCTTCCGTACACCTCTTGAACGTTGGGGCCCGGCCGCTCGGTGAGAGCAGGGTCTACCCGGGCAAACAGCCTGTCGGCCACGCGGCCTGGACAGGCGGAGTGGGGGCAAGCCAAGGCTACCGGCGGGCGGGATCGACCGGGTAGCCGCCGTGGGGAACACAACTTGGACGTCTCGCGCCGTCGCGGACCACCGTCCTCCGTCTCTCTCTCCCTCTCTCGGAAGGGAGGCCGCCCGAGGCGCACGGGCCTCGGACGGCCAGGGGTGGAAGGGCTCCACCCCAAGGTGGCTTCCGTACACCTCTTGAACGTTGGGGCCCGGCCGCTCGGTGAGAGCAGGGTCTACCCGGGCAAACAGCCTGTCGGCCACGCGGCCTGGACAGGCGGAGTGGGGGCAAGCCAAGGCTACCGGCGGGCGGGATCGACCGGGTAGCCGCCGTGGGGAACACAACTTGGACGTCTCGCGCCGTCGCGGACCACCGTCCTCCGTCTCTCTCTCCCTCTCTCGGAAGGGAGGCCGCCCGAGGCGCACGGGCCTCGGACGGCCAGGGGTGGAAGGGCTCCACCCCAAGGTGGCTTCCGTACACCTCTTGAACGTTGGGGCCCGGCCGCTCGGTGAGAGCAGGGTCTACCCGGGCAGACAGCCCGTCGGCCCCGCGGCCTGGACAGGCGGAGCGGGGACAAGCCAAGGCTACCGGCGGGCGGGATCGACCGGGTAGCCGCCGTGGGGAACACAACTTGGACGTCTCGCGCCGTCGCGGACCACCGTCCTCCGTCTCTCTCTCCCTCTCTCGGAAGGGAGGCCGCCCGAGGCGCACGGGCCTCGGACGGCCAGGGGTGGAAGGGCTCCACCCCAAGGTGGCTTCCGTACACCTCTTGAACGTTGGGGCCCGGCCGCTCGGTGAGAGCGGGGTCTACCCGGGCAAACAGCCCGTCGGCCACGCGGCCTGGACAGGCGGAGCGGGGGCAAGCCAAGGCTACCGGCGGGCGGGATCGACCGGGTAGCCGCCGTGGGGAACACAACTTGGACGTCTCGCGCCGTCGCGGACCACCGTCCTCCGTCTCTCTCTCCCTCTCTCGGAAGGGAGGCCGCCCGAGGCGCACGGGCCTCGGACGGCCAGGGGTGGAAGGGCTCCACCCCAAGGTGGCTTCCGTACACCTCTTGAACGTTGGGGCCCGGCCGCTCGGTGAGAGCAGGGTCTACCCGGGCAAACAGCCTGTCGGCCACGCGGCCTGGACAGGCGGAGTGGGGGCAAGCCAAGGCTACCGGCGGGCGGGATCGACCGGGTAGCCGCCGTGGGGAACACAACTTGGACGTCTCGCGCCGTCGCGGACCACCGTCCTCCGTCTCTCTCTCCCTCTCTCGGAAGGGAGGCCGCCCGAGGCGCACGGGCCTCGGACGGCCAGGGGTGGAAGGGATCCACCCCCCGCGGGAAGGGGACGCGCGGCGGCACCCGGACGCGGGAGCGTTGACCCGGGGGTCTTTACTCCGCCGAGGCGTAGCCCGGAGAAGGAGCGAGACCGGCCGGCGGGGGTGGAACACCCCCTCATGCCTCGCTCCTTCTGGGGATAAAGCGCGTCGTCCGCAGGCCGCCGTCCCCTATCCCCGCCCTGGACCGCCCGCATCGGCCGGAGCCCGAGGGGACAGGCGGGGGTCCTTCGCTTTCGGGAAAACCGTCACCAAACGTGGGGCCCGTGGCCCCGCTCTCGGCCGCCCTGAGGCGGGAGAGCCCGGATCGTTCTCTCTCTCGGCGTCGGCCCCACCGACGCCGTCGCACGGTGGCCTGGGAAAGGGCTGCACCCCCTGCGCCACGCTTCTCCCCCGGAGTACTCCCCCCGCAGGGGGCTCCGCGGGGTGTCCCGACGCGCAGAGTCGCTCGCCTTCTTCCGCGGGGGACGGGAGGGACGCCCACGCGCGTCCCTTCCCCATCCTCGAGAGCCGTACGCGCCGAGGGTGAACCCGCTCGCCGGGGCGCCGGGGAGCAGGGCCCTTGTGGTCCTTCCCCGGACATGGGCGCGGCGAGGGTCCCCCGGCCGCGACGGCTCTCCCGTTGACCCACTCTCTCGCCTTGGGTGGTGGTGATGGAGGCGGCTGCCTACGCCTCAGCCCGGCATCTCGGAGGGGGGTCGCCCGGGCAGCCAGCCAGCCAGCCTGTTGGCCCCGCGGCCTGCACAGGCGGAGTGGGGACACTTGCGCTCTATGACTCTGCTCCCAGGGAGGTGGCAGAGGGGCGGCCGCGGTGCTTTGACTTTGAGCGGTCCCCACTCCAGCACTCTGAGAAATAGTCACTTTGTCAAAGACCGCACACCGCTCGTTCCCTTATATGCAAAAAAGGTGTTCGTCCTGACGTTTTGCGAGCCCTTATTTTACCGTCGTCGGCGCTATCAGGGGAAACAGGCCCGCTCCTTCCGCCTTCATGGAACCGTAGCTCGGCCCCGAGGGCCCAGGATTACCCTCATACCGGTTCTCACGACATGCGTCGACACTCGGCTCGGCCCCGGCAGCCGCAGCTCCCGCCGGCCCGGCCAGCCGGGTCCGCACCCCTGGCCGGCGCCTGGAGCGTCTGGACTTTGTCGTTTTCTCTCCAAGACTCGTCTCTGCCAACTGCCGTGGACTTCGGCGGGGGCTGCCGCGGGCTGTGCCCGGCCTCTTGGGGGTCCCGCCTGCCCGCGCAGGCAGCTAGGACAGGGTTATCAGCGCTCTCAGGGGGGCCTCCGCAGACCCCCCACAGGTGGCTTCGTACACCTCTTGAACGTGGCGCCCGGCCGCTCGGTGAGAGCGGGGTCTTCCCAGGCAAGCCGCCTGTGGGCCCCGCGGCCTGGACAGGCGGAGCGGAGACAAGCCCAGGCTACCGGTAGGATCGACCGGCTGGCAGTCGTGGTGGAGCAACGGGGACGCCTCGCGCCGCCGCGGGCCGCCGTCCTCCGTCTCTCTCCCACTCTCGGAGGCAGGCCGCCCGAGGCCAACGGGCCTCGGACGGCGTGGGGTGGAAGGGCTCCACCCCAGGGGAAGAAAACACGCCCGCGCGCGTTTGCACAGTCTGCCCCGGCCCGGCATCTCGGAGGGGGGTCGCCCGGGCAGCCAGCCAGCCTGTCGGCCCCGCGGCCTGCACAGGCGGAGTGGGGACCCTCGCGCTCGATGACTCTGCTCCCAGGGAGGTGGCAGAGGGGCGGCCGCGGTGCTTTGACTTTGAGCGGTCCCCACTCCGCACATTGAGAAATAGTCACTTTGTCAAAGACCGCACACCGCTCGTTCCCTTATATGCAAAAAAGGTGTTCGTCCTGACGTTTTGCGAGGCCCTAATTTACCGCCGTCGGCGCTATCAGGGGAAACGGGCCCGCTCCTTCCGCCCTCCTGGAACCGTGCCTCGGCCCGGAGCGACCAGGATTACCCTCATACCGGTTCTCACGACATGCATTGACACTCGGCTCAGCCCCGGCAGCCGCAGCTCCCGCCGGCCCGGCCAGCCGGGTCCGCCCCCCGTGGCCGGCGCCTGGAGCGTTTGGACTTTGTCGTTTTTTCAAAGACTCATCTCTGCCAACTGCCCTGGGCTTCAGCAGTGGCTGCCGCGGGCTGTGCACGGCCTCCTGGGGGAGTCCCGCCTGCCCGCGCAGGCAGCTAGGACAGGGTTATCAGCGCTCTCAGGGGGGCCTCCGCAGACCCCCCACAGGTGGCTTCGTACACCTCTTGAACGTGGCGCCCGGCCGCTCGGAGAGCGGGGTCTACCCGGGCAGCCAGCCGGCCTGTCGGCCCCGCGGCCTGGACAGGCGGAGTGGGGACACTCGCGCTCGATGACTCTGCTCCCAGGGAGGTGGCAGAGGGGCGGCCGCGGTGCTTTGACTTTGAGCGGCCCCCACTCCCTTCCCAGCACTCTGAGAAATAGTCACTTTGTCAAAGACCGCACACCGCTCGTTCCCTTATATGCAAAAAAGGTGTTCGTCCTGACGTTTTGCGAGGCCTTAATTTACCGCCGTCGGCGCTATCAGGGGGAACAGGCCCGCTCCTTCCGCCTTCCTGGAACCGTGCCTCGGCCCCGAGGGCCCAGGATTACCCTCATACCGGTTCTCACGACAAGCATCGACACTCGGCTCAGCCCCAGCCGCCGCAGCTCCCGCCGGCCCGGCCAGCCGGGTCCGCCCTCCGTGGCCGGCGCCTGGAGCGTTTGGACTTTGTCGTTTTTCTCAAAGACTCATCTCTGCCAACTGCCGTGGGATTCAGCAGGGGCTGCCACGGCTGTTCCCCGCCTCCTGGGTGTCCTGCCCTGCAACACCGGAGGGTCAGGGGGGGTCTTGAGCAACTACTGGTAGGTGCAGCACCTCGGGGGCCCTCTGCAGCCAGCACACTGCTGCCAACAGCCCGCTCCCCATCACCAGCCAGCCCCTTCTGCATACATCTGGCGGGGGTGCTTTTTTGACTTCCCCCATTTTGGCCTATGGGGAAAAGCCAGGGGGAAAACCTCCAGAGTCAGGCCAACCTCCTGGAACTCCAGCTCGGCCTGGAGCTACTGGTTTGCCCCCTTCCCGGTTCTCAGGACATGCCTTGACACTCGGCTCTTCCCCAGCCGCCGCAGCTCCCCTCGGCCCGGCCAGCCGGGTCCGCCCCCCTGACCGGCGCCCGGAGCAGTTTGGACTTTGTCGTTTTTTTTCTCCAAGACTCATCTCTGCCAACTGCCAAGGACTTCAGCAGGGGCTGCCACCTGCTGTTCCCCGCCAATGGGTGTCCTACCCTGCAACACCGGAGGCTCAGGCAGGGTCTTGAGCAACTGCTGGTAGGTGCTCTCAGGGGGCCCCTCCACACCCCCAGGCCCACATCCAGGGCCTCCCTCCCGGCCCCTGGAGCAGCCAGCACCCCCTCACCGTCAGCACTCTCTCCCCGTTGGGACTGTGAAACTTTTCTGACCGTGCAAGCTTCGTCAAACGGCAAGGGGGCAACCGGCGTTCTGTGCCCGGCCTCCTGGGGTCCTGCCCGGGCACATCGGAGGCTCAGCCTGGGTTTTCAGCCACCACGGGCAGGTGCACTCAGGGGGCCCTCCGCAGCCGCCCATGCACACCTCTGCAGCCAGCACACCGCTGCCAACAGCCCGCTCCCCATCACCAGCCAGCCCCTTCTGCATACATCTGGCGGGGGTGCTTTTTTGACTTCCCCCCTTTTGGCCTATGGGGAAAAGCCAAGGGGAAAACCTCCAGAGTCAGGCCGACCTCCTGGAACTAGAGCTCGGCCTGGAGCCACCGGTTTGTCCCCTTCCCGGTTCTCAGGACCTGCACTGACACTCGGCTCAGCACCGGCAGCTGCAGCCCCCGCCGGCCCGGCCAGCCGGGTCCGCACCCCTGGCCGGCACGCCTGGAGCGTTTGGACTTTGTCATTTTCATGACTTGTCTCCTCAGACATTGTCCGACTGCAAGGGGGGCGGCCGCGGTCCGTGCCCAGCCTCCAGGGGTTGCCCCCGGCCCCTGGAGCAGCCAGCACCCCCTCGCCGTCACCACTCTCTCCCCATTGGGACTTTGAAACTTTTCTGACCGTGCAAGCTTCGTCAAACGGCAAGGGGGCAACCGGCGTTCTGTGCCCGGCCTCCTGGGGTCCTGCCCGGGCACATCGGAGGCTCAGCCTGGGTTTTCAGCCACCACGGGCAGGTGCACTCAGGGGGCCCTCCGCAGCCGCCCATGCACACCTCTGCAGCCAGCACACCGCTGCCAACAGCCCGCTCCCCATCACCAGCCAGCCCCTCTGCATACATCTGCTGGGGGTGCTTTTTTGACTTCCCCCATTGTGGCCAATGGGAAAATGCCAAGGGGAAAACCTCCGGAGTCAGGCCCACCTCCTGGAACTCCATCCCGGCCTGGAGCTACTAGTTTGTCCCCTTTCCGGTTCTCAGGACATGCATTGACACTCGGCTCTTCCCAAGCCGCCGCAGCTCCCGCCGGCCCGTCCAGCCGGGTCCGCACCCCTGGCCGGCGCCTGGAGCGTTTGGACTTTGTCGTTTTTCCTCAAAGACTCATCTCTGCCAACTGCCCTGGGCTTCAGCAGTGGCTGCCGCGGGCTGTGCACGGCCTACTGGGGGGTCCCGCCTGCCCGCGCAGGCAGCTAGGACAGGGCTCTCAGCAAGGGCTTGGAGGCGGTGTCAGGGGGGCCTCCGCAGCACCCCCAAGGTGGCTTCCTACACCTCTCGAACGTTGGGGCCCGGCCGCTCGGAGAGCGGGGTCTGCCCGGGCAGCCAGCCAGCCTGTCGGCCCCGCGGCCTGGACAGGCGGAGTGGGGACACTCGCGCTCGATGACTCTGCTCCCAGGGAGGTGGCAGAGGGGCGGCCGCGGTGCTTTGACTTTGAGCGGTCCCCACTCCTCAGCACATTGAGAAATAGTCACTTTGTCAAGGACCGCACACCGCTCGTTCCCTTATATGCAAAAAAGGTGTTCGTCCTGACGTTTTGCGAGGCCCTAATTTACCGCCGTCGGCGCTATCAGGGGAAACGGGCCCGCTCCTTCCGCCCTCCTGGAACCGTGCCTCGGCCCGGAGCGACCAGGATTACCCTCATACCGGTTCTCACGACATACATCGACACTCGGCTCAGCCCCGGCAGCCGCAGCTCCCGCCGGCCCAGCCAGCCGGGTCCGCCACCCTGGCCGGCACGCCTGGAGCGTTTGGACTTTGTCGTTTTTTCAAAGACTCATCCCTGCCAACGACTTCAGCAGGGGCTGCCACCTGCTGTTCCCCGCCAATGGGTGTCCTGACCTGCAACACCGGAGGGTCATGGGGGGTCTTGAGCAACTACTGGTAGGTGCAGCACCTCGGGGGCCCTCTGCAGCCAGCACACTGCTGCCAACAGCCCGCTCCCCGTCACCCCCCAGCCCCTCTGCATACATCTGCCGGGGGTGCTTTTTTGACTTCCCCCATGTTGG